>NW_024423296.1:0-112084 GCF_014898765.1 Herpailurus yagouaroundi
CAACCTTAAGGTTAAACTATCTTGTTTTTGTTTTTGTTTTTTTTTTTATGTTTTTAACAGAAGCACAATGACAGCAAGCTAATCTAATTTGGTAACAAAAAACCTTAAAAAATGTTAACCTGGAATTTGCTTAAGTAAATGCTTTTATTATTATTTTCTAACCCGAATACTTGCTTCAGCACCACTGGGTAACAATTCCTTATACCTGGCGAGGATTTCCTCTACATAGTAAAAGAACAGAGATTCCTACTTCCACCAGTTTAAATGTTAAACCATTGCCATATTCTGTTATAACTGGGGGGGGAAAGGTCCGTGAAAATCAGATGCTTTGAAGGGGCAGCACGTCTTCCTTTTTTAAAATTCTTTTTTTAACGTTTATTTATTTTTGAGACAGAGAGAGACAGAGCATGAACGGGGGAGGGTCAGAGAGAGGGAGACACAGAATCTGAAACAGGCTCCAGGCTCTGAGCTGTCAGCACAGAGACCTACACGGGGCTCAAACTCGCGTACCGCGAGATCATGACCTGAGCCAAAGTCAGCCGCTTAACCGGCTGAGCCACCCAGGCGCCCCCAGCACGTCTTCTTAAAACTCAAGGTTTGAGGGGATCTTCTTCTGTGGCCATCTTGAATTTTGATATATTTGAAAACATTCTGAAGAAGTTTTCTTTCCAACAGTCAGCATTTGGGTACTCACCTTCCGACGTCCACATCATTGGCCACAGTCTGGGTGCCCACGCAGCTGGAGAGGCAGGAAGGAGGATCAATGGGACGGCTGGGCGAATCACAGGTTGGTCAAACAGTAAAAGCTGAAAAATTGGACTAAGGGTTGCCTACATGGGGTCTAAACGGATGGCAGTTTGGCATTTTCTGAATTGGGCCACGTGATCGGGAATCAGTATGTTCTGAGGACTTGCGAATTTTTTACTAATATTGATCTTTGGTCTACAGAGCCCTGGTTTTTTGTTAGTTTGTTTGGGGTTTTTTTTGGGTTTTTTTTTGTTTTTTTTGAGAGAGAAAGCAGGGGAGGGGCAAAGGGAGAGGGAGAGAGAGAATCTTAAGCAGGCTTCATGCCCAGCACGGAGCCCAACTCGGGGCTCAAACTTACAACCATGAGATCATGGCCTGAGCCGAAATCAAGAGTTGGACACTTAACCGAGTTACCCAAGTGCCCCCATCTGTTTAACATATGTGTGTGTGTGTGTGTGTGTGTGTGTGTGTGTATACACACATATATTGCATGTGACTAAAATTTGAATTAAGAACATCGGAAAGTCTTATTCACATCTCTTTTCCTGTTTTCAGGCATTCACAAAGGACAAGTCTCGTGACTAGAATAAAGAGAATAAATAACAAAATAAATAATAAATAGAATTAAATCTAAAGAGCTCAAGATATATAATTTATTATATTACGCTTTGACAGCAATTGATAATTAGCGTAATCCTCACCCACCCTGAGCTAAGAGTTACAGGATACAGGTGGTTAGGACAGGCTGATCAGTCCTGCAGGCTGCTAGTTAGATAAAAAAATATTATTCCACAAATCTCAGACTGATTGCTTCTGGCCAATGGGGCCACATGTTGTATATACTCAGGCCCTAAAACGACCTTGTAAGTTTATAGGAAAGACTTTGCTATCCTGGATCTGAGAGATGACTATTTCAGGGAGCAGTCACTTTTCTTTTCCATCTTTGCACTCTCTCTCCAACCTTCTGATTCTTTTTTTTAATACCTTGGGCAAATGGTTCATGTTTGGATTGGTGGGGGCATCCAGATGTCTATCATTAATTTGCTGGAGAGAACATTCTTTCTCGTGGTCCATGACTGTTTACAAGAGCCTACTCAGCCAGGCACTTTGTGAAGTTGTGGTCCTGGTGACCATGACTACCGAAGTCCTTGCCTTTATAGGATTTTACAGGAGAGTGGGGCAGGTGGGGGAGGGGAGACTTCTTTTAGCCTGAACAGCTTTTAGGAGTCTCATGTCTCCCAGAGTCTAGCTCTTTCCCTAGAACTGTCGCTAGTGGCCTGGATTGTCCCAGTGACTAACCATCCACAAAAGAGCCAAATTTCATGGTTTGAGAAAAATTTGCTATAATTTGAATAGTGAATTAGACACAGAAAGTGGAAGAAGATGATAAGGTAGGGAAGAACTACCTTATCTCTTTCCATAAATAAGTCATGGTTCCCACCAGTGCTTGCACTTGGGTAGGTAATTAACAAAGAAAGGTGAATGCATACACTGATATTAACATGATACATCCTATCTACTTTAGGGTTGGATCCAGCTGAACCTTGCTTTGAGGGCACACCCGACTTAGTCCGATTGGACCCCAGCGATGCCCTGTTTGTGGATGTAATTCACACAGACGCTGCCCCTATAATCCCTAACATGGGTGAGTTCTGCAATTCATCCTCCACAAGTGTTTACTAACTCTACACAGTAGAGTGTTTTAGAGTGTTTTGACTCTATACAGTAACATGAACTTTCTCATATTTTAAAATTCCTCAGGGTTTGGAATGAGCCAAACCGTAGGCCATCTAGATTTCTTTCCAAATGGAGGAAAAGAAATGCCCGGATGTCAGAAGAACATTCTCTCTCAGATCGTTGACATAGATGGGATCTGGGAAGGTAAAAACCATTATGGACATGAAGAGATTTTCCTAGGGGAACATTTGTATTTCATTTTACTAAATTTGCTAAGTATTTGGGTACAGATCTCACATTTTCTGTAATGAAGGACTTTTAACACAAAATATGGCCTTTTCACTGAGGAAAGTTGGGCATGAAGAGACCCTAGGAAAGAAAATGTAATTGTAGTCAACTTTCCAAGGATCTAATTCAGGGAATGCATTACTAAGTTGTACTTATATCTATATGGACCAGTCTTTTCCTTCTAAAGTTATTTTTCCATTTCGTTTAGCTATGGCATTACTATTAAATTTTTCAATAGTACTTAACTTCTGATCACATCACAAACCATAAATACACTGTATCCATGATTTTGTTCTGTGCCCACCATGAGTTCACACTAATTAGAAAAATCTACGCAACAACTGTGTTCTAATCATGACGTTGGAAAAATAAAATCTGTTGCTGAGGTGTAAATCATTTCTGATTTCCAAGGGACCCGTGACTTTGTGGCCTGTAATCACTTAAGAAGCTACAAGTATTACTTGGATAGCATCCTTAACCCCGATGGCTTTGCTGGATTCCCTTGTGCCTCTTACAGTGTTTTCTCTGCAGTAAGTAGATATTCTACTTTGTACCTGAAGAATTTTGTAACCATCACATCCTCATGACGTATGGTTCACTGGACGCGACATGCATTCAGTGAATGTCACTATATTATTGCCACATTATTTATACTTTTAATCGTACATATTTTTAATTGAAGTACATTGACATTATTGTAATAGTGATAAGGCACTGGAGAACTTTAGAGGAATAGGCTTATATGCTGAAATGTCCACTTTGTTCTCTATCACTCCAGTATGTATCAGGTAAATGTTCAAACTTGTCTTAGAAATATTGTAAGCAAAAAAAAAAAAAAAAAAAAAAGTAGTCTAAGGAAATCTGAGCTATGGCTCCAGGATGCTGATACATATGGAAAACTTGTCTTAAATGCTGATCCTATAAAACTATATCATTATGGGCATGTGGATATTTCTGTGCAACCTTATAATTGCCAAGTTTTTTGTTTCTTTGCTTGATTTTGAGTTTTCATCTTGTTTGGTATTCGCTAGACATCTGGGTTAAAAACCTTAAATGTGATCTTGAAAGTGATATATCTATTGCCTGTTATTTTTTTAACATTTATTCATTTTTAAGAGACAGACAGAGAGCATGAGGGGGGGAGGGGCAGAGAGAGAGAGAGAGAGAGAGAGAGAGAAACACAGAATCTGTAGCCAGCTCCAGGCTCTGAGCTGTCAGCACAGAACCCGATGCAAGGCTCAAACTCACTAACTGTGAGATTATGACTTTAGCTGAAGTCAGATGCCTAACTGACTGAGCCACCCAGGTGCCCTTTGCCTGTTATTTTTTATTGCTCTTCTTTTCACTATAAATTTTTTCAAGGAAAAATATGTGATCTATGTCATTTAATAAATAAAATTTTAAGTAACATGCCAGGTGAAGTCATAGTTACAAAGGATGTATAACTTCGTGATGAAGAGAAAGGGTCTGAAACCTGATTTCACTATTAAATGGTTGAATGATTTGAACAAAATTCTTAACCTAAGGCAGTTTTTTCATTTCTAAATGCAATAATAATGGGAGACTCCATAGGTTTTGTGGGAGGATTTAATGAGATGCTATGTTTTAATTGCTTAGCCCAGAATCTAAAATATAATAACTAGCATTCAACAAATGTTGGCTATATGTGTATGTGAGATGCATGTTTTATTTGCAGTATAGCTTATGCATGCAACAACACCAACCCCCTTCTTTGGTCTAGCTTTGTTTTTATCTTGTTCCCAAATCCCCAATCTCTACGTAATGGTGAAACAAGCAAAGGAGCTTTAGGTTTCATTCAGTTAAAATTTAGTCTGATTCAGTAATATATTTAGACCTTTTAAGTGATGCTCATACACTTTTTTTTTTTTTTTTTTTTTTTGATGATGGCAGGGAGAGAGAGAGAACTTGTGCATGAAGTGTGCATGCTAGCAGGGAAAGGACAGGGGGAGAGGGAGAGGAAGAGAGAATTTTAAGTAGGTTCCACACCCAGCACCGAGTCCAACATGGGGCTCTCAAGACCAAGAGATCATGAGCTGAGCTGAAATTGAGAGTCAGCCACTTAACCTACTGAGCCACCCAGGCATCCCACTCAGATACTTCTGTAAGAAAACGTTATCAGTTAGAGCACCTGGGTGGCTCAGTCCGTTAAAGCGTCTGACTTCGGTCATGATCTCGTGGTTCATGAGTTCAAGCCCCATGTCAGGCTCTGTGCTGACAGCTCAGAGCCTGGAGTCTGCTTCGGATTCTGTGTCTCCCTCTCTCTCTCTGCCCTCCCCTGCTTGTACTCTGTCTCTCTCTCAAAAATAAATAAAAACATTAAAAATAAATAAATACTTAAAAAAAAAAAAAAAAAGGAAATGTTACCAGTTTTGCATATATCCCAGCCTTTGGACCCCTTCATCAGTTTCTCCCCAAGCTGGTATTGGCACAGTGATCACGGGGGTGGTGGTCAGTTTGTGTGCAGGGCAGAGGGGAGAACTTGGGGGTCTGCATTTTTGATGAGCATGCGGCTGGTGTCTGCAGATAATGTCTCAGCACATATACTCTTCTGGTTTGGCCAACTTTCCCAGATAGCTCTGGCCATTTCTTCCTGACTGGCTCAGTCTCCCCTTAGTTTTTGCTGGATGCAGACCCCGACTCTGGCCCAGTCCCCATCTGGTTCATTGATCCAAGAGACTGCCCCTCGCCTCCATTGCGGAGCAGGCTTGCCCCTCCATAGCAGGAGTTGTGCTGTTTGTCTCTCCCATTGTGTTTCTCCCTCTCCCTTTTCTTCCCATAATTCCTTGACCCAGAAAGAGGACATTTTTCTATGTGATATATATCTTCTCCACACCCCAACCTCACAGCTACGACTTAAAGGCCAACTGGGACATTTTCTGCTCACATTGGGAAAACTCTTAGATCTGAATCCTTCAGACCTTAACATGCTAAGTGGAAGCTAAAAATTTTGGGAAAAACCTGACTTTTGAGTCTTTCATCCTACTAATGGGCCCGATTTTGCATATCAGAGCGCCTCATCCCCTCTGCTCTTCCTTTTGCAATCTTTCTAAAATAAATTCTAACCCCTGGAGGCAGATGGATGTCTTGGGGGCCACTTGAGCAACTTACAAAGGCAAGAGACAAGATTAAAATATATGTAGAAATATATATCTAAATTCCCTTTTCGTATGATTTCTATAATATTTTTGTTAGTATCGTGTCATTGGACAGTAAAATCACTGGTTTATCATTGTAACTAACGAAATGCTTTTTAACCTTTGCTGAGATACTATGAAAATCCTCTTTTGCCATCAGTACAGAATTGGCTTTAGAATGTTTGAATTGCAATAACACGTGGAAAAAGAGGGTGCACTTCAGTCATCATTTGTTAATTTCCCCTAGAACAAGTGCTTCCCCTGCCCCAGTGAAGGCTGCCCACAGATGGGTCATTATGCTGACAGATTTCCTGGAAAAACAAACGGGGTGGGCCAGATATTTTATCTAAACACTGGTGATGCCACCAACTTTGCCCGTAAGTCTCTACTATATTTGTCTTAAATCCTTAATGCTCTGTATTTTATCATGTTTGGTGAAAATGTGTGAAATTGCTCTTCCGCAGAAAAGTTGGAAACTCTCTTCCCAAACATGGAAAAATATTCAAAAGCTGTCATGCTCAATGTAACTCGGGCTCAACAGGGGCAACAGAACAGAGTTTTGGGGGCCTGAACTAAAAATGATACCAAGATTGATTCCTTCATATTCGATTCTGGTGCTGAATTCAGGGGGCTTCTTCTGCTCCAGACTCTTCCAAGTTTCACTAAAGAAAATTCTGAGGTTTTGTACGAGCAGAAAAGTAATCCAGGAGAGAGGTGGCAGAGATTGTGGGAATGGAAGGGAGTTGCCAGATCGAAGAGCTGTTTAGGGCGGTAGCCTCCATGGGTGATAGGAATTAGAGGGTGCAGGGATGGTAAGGCATGGGGACAGCCCCCAGGTTTCCTTCCTGGGTCACAGAGGAAGAAAACTATTGGAGCCAGTGGGGTTGGCCGCACTGTAAAAACTAAAGCCAAGTTTAATCCCCTCCTCAGTTTGACCCAGGCTAGCTCTAAATGGCATAAACTGCTAGTTAAGTATGGACTGGTACCATAGAGTGGTTACCATAACTTAATACATTTCCAATGGCAATGGAAAGCTGAATTATAGAATTTTTTAAATAAGTGTAGACAACTTAGACCTGTGAAAAGGAATTGATGAAAATGTCACACTCTACCATTTTCCCGCTTTCTTTTAACGTAAAGTTCTTAGAATATTCAAAAACAAATTGCTAGGTCAAGAAATTGAAAGCAAAATATATGACTTACTTACATTTACTTGAAATTTCTTGATTTTGGAATGATTCTGTACTCCTGCCCTGCCCCCACATCTGTCTTCTGAACATTTAGATAAAGGAGTATCTATCTGCTTAGAAGAACGGCCACTACTGGGTCACCTGGGTGGCTCAGTTGGTTAAGCATCCATCTATTGATTTCGGCTCAGGTCATGATCTCAAGGTTGGTGAGATCTGCCCTGTGTCAGGCTCAGTGCTGACAGTGTGGAGCCTGCTTGGGATTCTCTCTCCCTTCCTCTCTATCTGTCCCTCCCCACTCGTGCTTTCCCTCTCTCTCAAAGTAAATGAATAAATAATTTAAAAAACAATACTATATATAAATTACTCAAAATTCAGCAGCAGTGGCATCCAATTAAGCCTGTTTTCAGAATATCTTCTGCACAAGCTGACATTTTGCAAATATTTTCACCCTGTGCAGGTTGGAGGTATAAGGTAGCTGTCACGCTGTCTGGAAGGAAGGTTACAGGACACGTGCTAGTGACCTTGTTTGGAAATAAAGGGAATTCTAAACAATATGAAATTTTCAAGTGAGTAAAATATTACTCTAAGCTGTTTGTTTTACCTTGCACCTTAATACATTTCAGAATACATTTCTGTTTCGGAATTTTTTTTTTTTTTTCTCTGCTGTTTCCTGAGAAAACCACTGATGTCCGTTTTGATGCGTGGCATCTGGTTTATAGTCAGTAAATAAGTATCCTGCCCACAAAACAACCGGGAGAAGACGATATGATGATGTCATCACTTATTAAATTGTGGGAGAATTGTGACCAAAACATATTTGAAATTTTATGAAAGTAAGGATGACATTAAAGCAATACGAGTTATTGCTGGCAAATGACCTGCCACTGAGTTACCATACCTGTCTGCATCACTTAACACATTCGGATGGCAAACGTACTACCAGTCACCTTACTAGAGCTGCGTTGTGAGCTGGTTTTAGGACCCTATATGTATATATTGATGTGTATATTTTTGTATGTTCACGTAACGTTTTCATTAACTTCTCAACTCCCAAGGGGCACTCTCCACCCCGACAGCACTCACTCCAACGAATTTGACTCTGATGTGGATGTTGGAGATTTGCAGAAGGTTAAATTTATCTGGTACAACCGGGTGATCAACCCAACTCTACCCAGAGTGGGAGCGTCCAAGATCATGGTGGAAAGAAACGACGGAAAAGTGTAAGTAATAAAAATCCAAAGAGATTTGCCGCGCCGCGTCATTTTTGTAATCCTATTCCCACTGAAAGCCTACTTTAAGTTAAATCTATAGTTGTTCTCCCACGTCATGGTCACAATTGCTTTCCCAATTGCTTCTGTTTCTTTGCTAAAAAGAGCAGAATTTTAAGGGGATAATTTTGAGAGATTTGTAGATGGGTATGTGTTATTTGCTACATGTGTTAAAATGAGAATCTGGCTTCATGACCCTAAGTTAAAAAGAATGATTTCATTTAGCAACTGTGTGTGACAGCAGATCACTGGTTGCCTGGGGAGAGGAGAGATAGGAGGCGATGGGAAGGAGAGATTACAAAGCCACAGGAGAGTAGTTGGGGACAATGAATATGTTTACTCTCTTGATGGTGGGGATGGGATGGGGGGACTACTCTCATCCCCTGAGAAGATAATTCAGTGAAGGCCCAATGCCATAATTCGTGGGCAGGAAATCTGACTTCAGCAAGTTGCTAACTGCCACCAAAAAAATTCAGCTCACCTTTATTTATATATAGTGTGTGCGCCCTTCATCTCTTGTGTCCTTCATCAAGATTAGTGTTTAACCTTTAATGCGCTGTTTGAGAACCTTCCAGCCATCAGACCACAGGGAAGGAAATGGAGATGAAGAGAAAAGGCATCTTCTCAGAACCTTGTCTGTGCCAGGCACTTGACATATGCTTCTATATGTTATTAAAGAAAATTAGCTTCCAAGCAAACTGAGCATTGTCTAGTCTCATGGGTAATGCTCGTCAGTTTCAATTCGATTATTGAATTGAAATAAGTGAATGTAACACCAGGACCTCAGAAATATCCCTCTGGCTGATTTCTCATCATACCGCTGACCCTACTTTTCTTCAGTTGCGTCGATTGACGGCATGCCAAGTGCTTAGTAGGTGTTTTTAGGATATGACAAATGAACACTCTCTGTTTTTAGGGACATCCAATGACACCGCCTCCCTCTGCTATTGCACAGCCATGAGAGCACTGGAAAGGAGAATTCAGTCCTCTATACAGAAGAGGCCTGTCTTCCCTTGGCCAATGTCTGCTCTCGGGCACATGGAGTGGCTCTCGCTCAGACTCGGGAGAATAGAGTCTGTCTTTATGCTCCAACACACCAGCCGGGTAGCAGGAAAAGCTGACTTTCTGTTGTTTTGTCTCTGCAGGTTCAATTTCTGTAGTAAAGAAACTGTGAGGGAAGATATTCTGCTCACTCTTACCCCGTGTTAGGAGCAGCTGACATGTGACCACGGCACCTTACTGCTAATAAAATCTACTGGTGAAGCAATCCATTCCTTTGCCACCATGTCCATTTTTTCCAATATAACTTTTGTATAATGTGATTAAAATCCAAATTCTGGAGTTGGTCTGAAGAACCATAAATGACTGTTGAAGCTGGTTACATACCTATTATGTGGCATTTGAGCTTTGAGAATATTGTTTACTTGGCACTGGCATCATGCCCATTGCTAATATTACTGATGTCATTCTGATCACGTAAGGCAGACTTCCAGATCCAAGATGATCCCCTCCCAGTGTGCACATGGCCAAGTACCAACCTTTATCATTTTCCCATCTTTACATTTGTTGGGGGTAATCAGACATCTCAGAAAAGATGACACAGAAGGATAAAAGGACATAGCAGATCCAATGCTTCCTAACCAGTCCCCCTGCTCCCAGTGGGGTCCCCCCAGGCTCCTTTCCTGTCTGCAGCCTTTTTAATCTTTCTAAAAAGCACAAATCAAAAATCCTCCCAGTGTTCTCCAGGAACCAAAGACTCTAGCATTCTCTCTCACCATATTCCTTCTAGAAATCTGCTTTCTCGTGTCCAAAAGGACCTTGATCTTGGATGGTGCTGGACCTTTGCACAAACCCTTCCACTCCCTAGGATGTGTTTTCCCTTGTCTTTCTGTCTGTGTAACTCCTACTGGTTCTTAAATCTGTGTGTAGACATCATTTCTTCCAGGAAAGCTTTCTTCACATCCATTGCCATATCCCCTAAGACTGGATTAGAGGCTGTCCCACTGCCTTACTGTTGCACCCAGAACTCCCCCCATCTCAGCACTTATTCCTCTATATCATAATTGCTTATTTACTTGTCTGCATATCTCTCATTAAGGGGGTTACATGTTGTATGTATCTGGCAAAGGCCTGGCATGTAGTAGGATATCAAATACATATTTTCTGAATGACCAACTCACTAATGAAAAGAATGAATGACTCCACTAGAGTCAGGTATTTAAAATTAGGCCATGTCCAATCACTAATATCCTAAAAGAGAAAGGTCTTAAAAGGTGAGTGGGGATTTGCCAAGAGGACATGACAGGTAGGGCACTCCAGAAAGAGGGAACAATACAGCCAAAGCCACGGAGATGTGAACATGCTTTTCATTCTGTGTTTCGCCAAAGTATAGGCAAGTTGATCAACACATGAAGACTTGTTCTGAGAATTATTAATCTGTATTGATCAGGATGCTTTCGCTTGCAGGAACATAAAGCTCTAATTCAAACTGGCATAAACCATAGGGAACTGTATTCGTCCACATGATTGGGAAGCCCAGGGGTAGGGAAGCTTCAGGTTTGGTTGATCTAACAACTTAATGACCTTTTCAAGAGCCGCTTCTTTTCTGTTCCTGTGCTCTCTTGTCTATGGTGCCTAATGGTTTCATACCAAGGCAAGCTCCTGTCCCAGTTGAAGAAGGGCCACTTACCGCAACTGGGGCCATGCAGACCTTCTCTTTCACATCCAGTAAGAGACACAAAGTGCATCTTCCTCCCCATCTTCCCAAACAAAATCTCTGAGGTTCACTCTGATTGGCCAGTGGCCTGAGAAATGGAATGTGCCGATTGGCTTACACCAGTCAGGGTGCACTCCTGGACAAGGTGCGAAGCCAGCCTCTGCCACACACGTGGACCGTGTGGGCGGAGAATGAATATCTGAATGGAAGGAAAGATTCTTGGGGCTTTGACAAGAGCACCTGGAAGGATGGAGATGCCATTGACTAAAATGGGGAATGCACTGGGAGGAACAGATTTGAGGAGGGAGGACAGGGTTTAGCCATGCCAGATTTCAGATGCTCATCAGACATCCAACTTGGATGTCAGGTGAGCTGCTAAATATATGAGCACAGGGTTGAGGGTGGATGTCATGGTTACAATGTAAACTTTGGTGTCTTCATTGTATGCATGGATTTTTTTTAAACCCTGCATTTCCAGTAAAGAGATTAACACCGTGCTTAAATTGTGTTGAGTGCTTAATAAGTGTTTTTAATTATAGTTACTATGGATGCCTCCTGGACTTTTTCTATAACACACTGATAATGATGAATAATGAATAATAAAAGAAATGAATGAAAACATTGTCTGCAAATTTGCTCAAGTAACAAGATGGAACAAAGGATTTTAAAAGAATTTAATCTTAAAAAATACATCTGTTAAAAACCCTCTTATTAAGAAGGATATCCATTTTCATCATAATGAAACAGTTTGCAAGTCACTTTAATTGCTTTAAAAGAAGCGTTTACTCAAATCATTTACCTATTTCTGGTCTCAGTAAATTTTTAGGAAATATTCCTATTTCTAGAGCCCCAAATCAAATTTTTTTTCTTCCCTTTAGGTAGGAGTTCTATATCCATTTGAAAGGATGAGCCAGTCCATGTATAAGTGGTTCACTTTGAGCATGTGATTTTTAACCTGTTTCTTGCTGGACTTTATTTCTTGGATGTTAAGAGCTAACTGCATCAACTCTGGTTCCGCTTGCTCCTCTGAAATGTTCTTTCAGAAGGCAATGGACTGCCCTTTCCATTTCTTTTTTGTTTTTCCTAACACATGCATTATGCTTGCAGTGTGTCAGGCACTATTCCAAGTGCTTTATGCATATTTACTCATTTAATTCTGACAATACACTAAAAGGTGGATTCTTTTATCCCCATTTTCAGGAGAAGCAGCTAAAGCACAGAGAGTTTATCATACAACTCGCCTGAGGTAGCAAGCTATTTGCTAGTGGATTTAGGTTTTCCCAAGGTCATTGTGATGTGAAATTTTTCATGCGTCTCTCTTGGTCTGCTGGACTATTGGTGGCCTTTGGCCAGCTCATTATTCCTGCTCCAGGATGCCAGGATTTGTCGCTGTTTTGTGTAACAGCTGCTGAGATTCAAGACTCTGCAAAGGTATTTCTTCTTGTCCCAAATCCCTCTAGCACTCTTGTGTACATATGCACGTGTATGCACACACACACACACACACACACACACACACACACACTACAGCCAAAGGAAAGGTGGGAGAAATATAAAAAGTAGATTCCCTAAATCTAGAAAGTAAAAAATTAACATGTTTTTGCCTACTATCTATGTAGCTGTAAGTATCCACTGCCTTGAACTTCCCAAATACCTTGAAGCTAATATATGGTACCATGATAAGGGTTTATAGGAACATTCAGTGCAAATAATAGGATGAATGTTTGCCTAAATGGCGACAGACTATGGGAGGGTGCTGCATGGTGGGGAAATTACCTGGTACTTCCTGAACGGGTATAGTCACCCCAAATAAAAACTTATTTTCTAACCCTTGGGCAGATCCAACTCGTCCCCCCGTCCATAGTGGTGCTATCTCAAGAGCTCTGAGAATTCAGTTTCTGACTTCATGGCAACTGCAGATTTGACCTCTCACTCCTCTGGGACCCTCATGGGGCTCATCTCCTAGGGCTATTACAGGGTCTCTTCTCTCGCCTTGATTTTTCTCTCCCCTAATTTATACAAGCCACTTGTATAAATGGTGGTAAGTTCTGGAAGTCTGGGGGACATACAGGAATGTTGTTTTTGAAGCAACATGAG
This sequence comes from Herpailurus yagouaroundi, assembly GCF_014898765.1. Lineage (NCBI taxonomy): Eukaryota > Metazoa > Chordata > Mammalia > Carnivora > Felidae > Herpailurus > Herpailurus yagouaroundi. Next base: position 13,139 of record NW_024423296.1, read on the forward strand.
CGACCTGCCCCTGGGAACCCCTCACTAGTCACTTTTTCTCAGGCTCCACAACCACTGTGCCGCCTGAAAATACCCCCTCAACTTCTCTAGACCCCTCTTTGACTTTTATCCCTCTCCCAAACTCCTGATCCTACCTTGTGCAGAGGGACTTACCAGGGTTTTCAAGTATTGGAGACCATGCCTTTGGAAACTCATCTTCTCCAGCCAAAGTGGATCATGGAATATTTTCTAAATAAAGGCCATCCTGCCCTAAAAGGAACTTGGACTCCAACTGTTAAAATAATTATTTCCTGCCTCTACTATTTAGACATCATTTGAATCCAAGCTAATTCATGCATCCCTCTTCAAAGACTCAAAATGATTCTTTTTATCTTGAGACACAAAGATAGCAGCAATAAAAATTAGCTGAGAAGAAGGGAATCCACATGAATTACATAAATTTACACCCAACAAACAGTTCGCTTCAGCACATATGCACACACATACGTGCACACACACGTGTCACATACACAACTCTAAGTAATAAATCATATTCAAGCCTCGTGTAGGTTATAAGGTTTATTACCAACTTCTCTGCTCTAAGGTACAGATGAGACTTTAGCCAGAGGTGGATGAACATTGTCTCTGGTTCTAGCCTGAACTTTTCTCTTTCAACTGCTTTTCCTGATCTGTTTCTATGCTTATGTCAGTGGGGTCTTCTTTTTCTTTTTAATGTTTTTATTTATTTTTGAGAGAGAGAGAGAATGAGTGGGGAAGATGAAGAGAGAGGAAAAGAGAGGATCTAAAGTGGGTTCTGCGCTGACAGCAGTGAGCCCAACGTGGGGCTTGAACTCACAAATCATAAGATCAGGACCTAAGCCAAAGTCAGATGCTTAACAAACTGAGTCACCCAGGTGAACCCCCCCCCCATCAGTGGGGTCTTCTGAGAAGCAGACCCCAAGATGGGATCAGAGATACAAAAGATTTATTCAGGGAAATGTCTATGAAGAAGAAAAAAGGACAAAATGAGAGCAGGCAGGGAGAACCATCATATTGCAATGCAGGTCTGACACCCATGAGAGTAGAGAGGGAAGGAAAGATTGGGTTGAAAGAGTCTCAGTCCTCAGCAAAGTTCTGAGAAAATCTTGGCCAGGTTCATGGAGAGTCTCCAAATGAAGGCGGTCCTTTGTAGTAATTGTACTTCAGGTAGGAGTGGATGGTCTCTGGTACCTGTGTCATAGTCATTGGCTGGGGACAGTTGGCAGAGCGTAGCCTCTGTTTCTGTGCCACGGTGGGTCCAATGGGTGGCATCTGGGCTCCTGCAGCAGATGCTCCTAAAAGGATCTGAGTGGCACACTCTGTGGCTACCACAGCATCCCACCTTGTTCCTTTTCAGGTTTCTCTGGAAGTGATGCCAGCTTGGTCATTTCCTCATTAGAACTAAAATTAAGTACATTATTTAATTTAACAAACAGTCATGGAATCGCCATTACCATATTTCAGACATTGGTCTTGGCACTAAGGATGTGAAATAAATAACACATTCCTCACCTGGCCAGGAGCTTATAGTCTGGTGAGGGAACTGGACAGGGAAAGAGTTATAAAGCAGTGTCAGAAAGTATGAGGTGCTTTGGGAAGACAGAGAAGTTGGGGAGAGAGGCTGAGGGAAGGGGTAGGAAGGAGAAAGCCTTCATAAAGTAGGTAAGACAGGGGGTTCAGACTTTGGGGCATAATGCTCTCCAAGGGACACCAGGATCTGTGTGGCCCCAGACTTTTTGTTAGCCCACACGAACTGATGGGACCTACCGATGGGTTTGGGGAGGACTGGGGAATTCTGGGCTACACTCAGCAGCTGAGTTCACATCCCACAGACAGGGCATCTCTGATTTAAAAAAATAAAAAGAAGTCAAGAGTTGACTGATGATAAGGCAAAACCTTACATCCAGTTCCATTACAACAACACACAAGGACAAATTCTTCCAGTACAAGGAATGTTTAGCAATGTGGTTCAGTTGATGTGTGTGAGTGTCCAGACTATAGAAAAGACTTAGAAAACAGCTTTCTCAGGACCAAAACCTCTTTGGACTTAAAGGGTTCTGAAAACCCAGTTTGAACCAACCCTTCTCTTCAGAAGATTATTCCCTTACAAGATGACAAGGTATCAGTACATTCTGAATTTGAGATTGAAGGAGAAAATAAGTACAGAGCTTAGTGGCTGGATAAAACAGCTATTTGGCTCCACCTGGACATGTGGACATGTGGACATGCCAGATGATAGCTGGCAACTTCAGTCTTTACTCTGTGACCTTCAAAGACCATACACAATGAAGACAAGAAAACTGTCTGGTAGAAATGAAGTCATAGTTTCCAAAGATATCTCTAGATTTGTGCACATATGAACCCTGCCTAATTCCCTCAAGATCTAAGTTCATTCAGTATACATGATTTCAGTTGTCAATGTTGTTTAAAGAAATCTTTCTATCGGCTTCAGAATGGATTAATTAGTCAAAGAGACTTTAAAGGCTTAGACCTTCATCTTGCCAGGGGATTAGTCCAATTTAATCCACCAGGGCATTTAATAGGAGCCAGTGCATTAGGGCACAGTGTCTATTGATGATGTGGGAGTTTCCTCACTGTATTAAGAAAGAGTACACCCTCATGTGATGCTGTGTACCCAAGAATGGAGACGGTCAGGCAATGAGAACTGCTCTCTCTCTGATCATTGGCCTGACTGGGCTGGGTTGCTGTACTGGTTAGCTACTGGCTTGTTAAACAGGAGGCATATATTTAAACCCAAATCTCCAGGTTAGCTGGGTACTTCTTCTGTTCTTGGCTGGAATCACTCGTGTGTCTTTGGTCAAAGTAGGTTGAGTCATCAGTGCTGCTAATCTTGGCTAGATCTCTCCCATACTTGGGGTTGGGTGGCTTTGAGCTATTCCAAGATGTTGCTGCCATGACATTTAATGACAAATCAAGTCACACATCTTGCCCAGATGTGGGGAATGTGGGGAAATAGACTCCAGATGTTGATGGAAAGAGCTGTAAGGTCACCTGCAAAAGGCATGAGTGCAGGAGGGGGAGGGGCCGAAGAATTGTGACCATTCACAATCCATCTATCGCCATCTCCAACCTGTTTGTCAACCTTGCAGAAGTCTGGAGGCAGGTCAGGTGTCAGAAGGGTTTTCCTAACAATGGGTCAGGCTGACCTTGTCTCTGGAATTCTTATACTGCCTTGTCCTCACTGCTGTTGTCAGAATTGAGGGCGCCTTTTTAGTTCACGCGCTTTGACTTTTGCAGAAAGCAAAGCGCTCCAATGCAGTACGCCTCATCTTAAACAACCAATGCTGATGAACACAGGGTTGCTTCTCCTTATCTCTAAAACAAGACAACAGTCCTGATACGATTTTCTGCTCAGCCCTGATACGATGATGACTCCACAGTCATCATTCACTCTCGGTAGTTCATAAAGATCAAGACTTTAAGGTTGGACAAATACAAAAAATACTTTTAAAGAAATCTCCCAGCTACCTTCACTGAGCCACGGACTGCACTTTTGTACACACTGAGTAGAGTCAGCTGATTCAGGATGGTTATTTTATTACTGTGGAACCACACACCTCTTGCAGCGGCTGCCCAGCTCACAACCACGCCTCCACGTCTGGGAGCACAGGGATGGGTCCCCTTGGCCAGGAACACCCAACAGGATCCAGTTCCCATTGCTAATTAATCGAGAGACAGCGTCTGACCTAACCAGGCCAATTGTCTGCTAAATAAAAATTCTTGGCTGAGACGCACACAGCCTGAAGCTCTATCAGGTCCAAAGCAGAAGGGATCTGAGAACAACCGGCTGAGGTCTCTAGGGTGGTCCCATTTGGGGGACTTCCCTAGGTCTCATGGTTTAACAACTTCATGGATTCCATGAGATGCCCCCAATATTTTTCCAATAAATCCCTCCTTTAAAATTTTTTTTGGCTAGCCAGAATTGATTTCTGTTGCTTGCAACCAAAAGAATAACTAGCATACCCCTAAAAGTTGCCTGTTGAAATAGCTCATGGTCTGTACTTCACTATTGTTTCAGGATTGGGGTGGGGAGAGTAGCGAACACACACAGGGATTCCGGATAACGGGGCTATCAGAGCATAGAAACCTGGGGCAGCAACCTCTAGCAACATGTGAAATGCATGTATCTTTTAACCCTTAAATTCCACTTGTAGGAATTTATCCCACAGCTACACCATCCATCCAGGTGACTAATGTATAAGAATACTCACTGAGGCATTGTGCTCAGTAGTTAAAGACTGAAAACAACCAAATGTTCATCAGAAGAGGACTGATTAAGGAGATATCCAAATATTAGAATACTGTGCAGCTGGAAAAAAGATTGGAGTACATCTAGATGCACTGATAAGGAATGATTTTTAAGACTACAGAAAATTTTTCAGAATCAGGTTGCAAAATAGTGTGTAGTATTATATTAACCATTTATATATATATTTTTTAACTTTTTAATGTTTATTTTTGAGGAAGAGAGAGAGAGACAGACAGAGCATGAGCAGGGTAGGGGCAGAGAGAGAGAGGGAGGCACAGAATCCAAAGCAGGCTCCAGGCTCCGAGCTGTCAGCACAGAGCCCAATGCAGGGCTCAAACCCACAAACCGCGAGATCATGACCTGAGCCAAAGTCAGACGCTTAACCGACTCAGCCACCCAGGTGCCCCAATCATTTATATTTTTAAAAAATATATAATATGTATATACATAATACAGGGAATATCTCTGGAATGACACAAAGATCTGGTAAAGGAAACATTTTTAACTTTGTACCATATCAGATGTGTAGAAGCATATATTACCTGTATACAAACAGGAGTGAAATAAAGTTTTTTTAAGAAGGAAACCCCCTTGTCCCCGAATGCCCGTGCCCCTATCCTCCAGTGCTGGAGAGCCAGCACTCACTGCCACCACCAGACTCACGTGGCTGCCGCAGATGAAACCCTCCAGTCCTGCCTGGAGGACTCCTAAGTCAATCCTGATCACCCTGAGGCAGTCTCAACCATCGACTCTGAAGCAGGGGCCTTTCCCTTGGGGTGAGCATGGCACCCACAGGGGAACTGCCAGTGAGGTAAGCTCAGGGGGAATGGGCTTGGGGGCCCGACCCCCAGGGAAATCGTGGCAGATCATGTGATGGCTATTGTTCCTAAATCTAAGCAGATACATCTTTTCTCCCTGCTTCTCTGAAGAGCAACATGTCTGTCTTTCCACCTCCTTTAAGCAGGGCCCTATCACCTTTCTCCAGCCCTGAAATTCACTCTCAGAATAAGGTAAAATGCCAACCAAGTCCATTCATATGTATATTGGTTCTTCCGTTAATACATAACCACTTCAGTGGCAGGCATGGTTCTAGAGGCTAGAGGGATAGCAGTGGCCAAAACCGATGAGGTCTCTGTCCTCACAGAATTGCATTCCAAGGTGGGAAAAGTATGATTGCAAAAATAAATAAATAGATAGATAAATAAACAAACAGATAAATAAGATGATTATAACTTGTGATAAGTGATCTAAAAGAAAACACATAAGGTGCTAGGGAACTGGGGTCTGGGGTTGGGTAGGAGGCTGGCAGTGGAGGGGCTCAGGGCTGTTCAACAGTGGCCTCACTGATGAGGTGACATTTAAACTAATTGGTGGTTGGGGCGCCTGGGTGGTGCAGTCGGTTAAGCGTCTGACTTCATCCAGGTCACGATCTAGCGGTCCGGGAGTTCGAGCCCCGTGTCGGGCTCTGGGCTGATGGCTCGGAGCCTGGAGCCTGTTTCCGATTCTGTGTCTCCCTCTCTCTCTGCCCCTCCCCCGTTCATGCTCTGTCTCTCTCTGTCCCAAAAATAAATAAACGTTGAAAAAAAAAATTTTTTTAACTAATTGGTGGTTGACAAGAAGAAGCCAGCCCAGTGGAGGTCTAGGGAGGAGAGTTTCAGGGCATGGGAAAAGTAAGTGTGAAGACCTTAAGGTAGGAGAGGCTTTGGCATGTTCAATGGAGGCCAGTGTGGCCACGTGTGGAGGTTAAAGTGAACAGCTGCAAGAGAAGAGGTCCAGGAAGCGGACAAGGTCACCTGACATCCACCAACGAATGTACCTATTCATCCACCATTAGATTCTCACTAATCTTTTCACCGCAGTGTCAAAGAAAAGCATAAATGCCTTTGACTTCACCACAGTCTGTAAATTGCATCTTTCCAGACCATATGAGCAGACTTCCAAAGTTTAAACATCTCATCACTTAGGCCAGTCGTACAACTCAAGTCTGACATTTTGGGGGACAGTTTATTTTCTACTTCAACTTATTCTCTGTAAGTGTTTCCCTTAGTCTATGTGGATGATGCTCAACAGATTGACAGACAACTTGCTCAGATTCACCAAATATTCAGCAACTCCTTATTTTGCTTTGTATGGTCTGAATCCGAATCCCATCTCATCACTCATTTCCTGTGTGGCTTTATCAGAATGAAGCAATTCATTTATCGCTCCATGCCTCAGTTTCCACACTCATAAAGGCGGGGCAGGGGGTGGGCAAATGATGGTCCCCACTCCATGAGGTTGTTGTAAGGCTTAAATGAGGTAATACACGTAAAAGGCTCTGACTACACGTAGCAAGCCTCAGTAACTATTGGCTCCTATTCTTTATGACCCCAGAGAAAGTCTTTTACATTTCAACAGGAAGGCCCTTCAACCTGTCTTCCAGCATTTTGGCTATTCACAAAGGGCATGAATTTTGACATTGAGGCATATTCGACTTGGGACTAGAGTAGGGCGCCCGTGGTGTTTGCGCCGTGAAGGCTTATCTGCCTGTTGTGTGAACTGGCGGGGCTGTTCACAGATGCACGGGTCTGTGGGTCATTCATGCTGGCCTCACAGGGGCCTAGTCTCATAGGACAGGTGTGCAAACTTCGGAGAGTCTGGGGAAACTCTGTAGACGTGACACGGTCTGATGACGTGGGCTTTTAGAGGCTCCTGAACCTGGCTCTTCAAAATTTTGTAATAAACTTCTGTTGTTTGAAACCATTATATTTTGCATTGATTCATTACCTAGGACTTGATAATTGGAACAGGCAGTTAATGCGGGACTGTGTTCATAGGCTACTGTGGAGGGTGCTGAATCCGTCTCCAAAACTCATGCACTCGGGTATCAGACTGCCAGAGACAGAGAGATCGGTAGAGAGAGACAAAGAGACAGGGAGACAGAAAGAGAGTTCTTGATCAGAATTTCCCTTTATTTCAGCTATATGAGGGCGGGAGCGGGGGGAGCATTTCCATTTATTCTAATTGACGAATACTACCCTCCATTATTAGAGTTTGCTGCTGTGTCCTTCCCGGGACTTGTAAACTACTTGGTGATAAAATAGAAAATTGGAAAGTGGGGCCCTCTAGGCTCATAATTACATGCACAGGTACACGGGTACAAAGTGAGGGGAATTTTCACCCCCTTGTAATCAAGCATTCCTTCATCTTCCCAGACTCGTAAGGAGGTTTGACTACTATAATTAATCTTGTTTTGTGTATTTGTGCAGATTAAAATATTAAGTGCACACAGCCTGTTCTATTATCACCTGCTGTTTCCTTGAAGCAGGATCCAAATGATAAGGCTCCGGTATAAAAAAAAAAAAACAAAAACCAGCCTGGGTACTAGATGGAGAGGGAGGGACGCCTGGAACATCCCACAGGGTAAGTTACCTTGGCCTTCCTCCCGCCGGCTGTTGAAGCAGCCAGACCTGACTTCCTCCAAGTCTGTGCCCGTTGCTCTGGTTAGGTTTGGTGAGGCTGAGAATGTCTGGATTTATTGTAGATGGTGAACATGTGGACAGTCGCACTTTTTCTGCTGGGAGCAGTCACAGGTAGGAAACCATCACACCTGCCCCACGGGAAGGGCTTAAATGCAGCATCTCAGCACCGGCCAGAGAAAGCCTTGCCCACGGCAGTGAGTGGTTCCAGACAACTCTGAGGGTCCAGAGAGCCGTGGGGTTGGGGGTGGGGGCGGGGTGGGGGTGGAGGTGGTCAACACTCTGCCTGGGAGACAAGGCAGTTTGAGGGGACCCCACTTCAGAGCATCTCTCCACCGGCCTGTCTTCACGTCCAGGTACTTTAGACTAGACTCTCGTAGGTAAAGCATTAAACACCTGCCTGGGTTAACAGATTGACTTATCAGTGCGTGTTATCACGTTAGTCGAATAAGTATATCTGAAGAGCTGGGGATGGGACACAGAACTTCTAAGTTTTGATGGTGGTTCTAAGCGGCGGCACAGCTGGTGACTCTATGGCTGACCAGAAGATGGCACTGGGGGTAAGGAGAGAGTGGGTGGGGAGAGGCAGGGTGTCTCCATTCTTCAGACTGTCTCCGGGCAGAGCAGTGAGGACCTGAGAAGCTGAAACACCCCCCACCCTCCCACCCCGGAGCCCAGCCTGGGGAGCTAAGCCGTGAGCACATTCGTCCTTTCTCTACAGCAAAGGAAATTTGCTATGAACACATCGGGTGCTTCTCCGACTCGGAGCCCTGGGCCGGGACTGCAGCCAGGCCCCTGAAAGTTCTCCCCTGGAGCCCCGAGAAAATTGGCACCCGCTTCCTGCTCTACACCAATGAGAACCCAAACAACTTTCAGGTGAGACTTGGTCGTTTCAACATCATTGTGACTGGGAGAGGGGTTGTGCCCACCCCGCAGACTAGAAGGTTCTTGTGTCTGTCCCCTCCTCCTCCACCATGCTCTGTCCCACTTTATCCCTCCAGCTGCCCCCGCCCTCCAGGCCTAGCCAGACCCACACAGAGTAGGTTTTCTGTAAAATGTTGGCTCCAATGAATGAATGGTTCACATTTGCCGGAACCTCTAACTGGTTATGTGATTCTGGTCTGGGGCAAAGCTTCCCATCTACCAAGAACCCTGTGGAGGTAAGACTGTGGGCTACGATTCAGCCCCAGTGGAGACAGTAATTCCTGACTGGCCGGGGTCAGAGTGATCAGTGCAGGCAGGAAAATGAGAGTCAGGGTGGGCTTCCTGGAAGAGGTGGCTTTTGTGCTAAGGTTTGAAAGATTAAGGCATCAGAACAAGCAGAAATGGAGAAGGAGAGGCAGGCCTGAATGGCCAGGCTACAAAAACATGCAACCCCTTTCTGCTTTTGTCACAGACTCTCCTTCCCTCTGACCCATCAACAATTGAAGCATCAAATTTTCAAACAAACAGGAAGACCCGGTTCATCATCCACGGCTTCATAGACAAGGGAGAAGAGAGCTGGCTTTTGGAGATGTGCAAGGTAGGGCCGGCTCCCAGCCCCATGGTCTGCCCTGTCCCCGGCAGCAAGCCTTTCAGAAAGCACAGCAGATAAGCTTGGAGACAGGAAATCCCTACACACAAGTTAACTTCAGGCAATTAAAATGATTCTCTTTAAGATAGTAAGAATTCACGTCCACATTTCCGGACGCCATCTGTAGCCTGGAGCAGTGGCCTTGGCTACGTGGGCAAACACCTGCACCATCTTATTTCTGGCTAAATCAAAGCCAAAGGTCTGCTTCCGTTTTTAGTGAGGGCACTTTGTGTTCCTGCGCATGAGGGATTGTGTTCTTTTTGTCCAAGTCTCTCCCACGTCCCTGCGATGATGTGTTGCTACAACCATTTATTTGGGAAATGGAGAACTAAGGTGCACCAGGAGACCGAATTACAGAACAGAAAGTGTCAAAACTATATGTAACACAGCGTCTATTGGCTAGAAGGACAGACAACAGAAGAACACGCACGTGCACACACACGCGCACACACGTGCACAGGCATACACCCACAAACACATAATAATACACCGTCACCCTTTCTTTTTACCTAGACGCTGATTCCATCCATTTTTCTGATGCCTAAGAGTTTACCCGAGCAGCCTGTCCTCCACACACACATTAATAATTCTGACCTATCACGTCAACGGGAGAAGTTACAAACCTAGAAAATTACAGTCATTCTGCATTTGGCCTTGATTTGCCAGGCACTTAACTATTCTGTTCCATCAGAACAACTATAAACTGTATCTTACAGTGTGAGATATAGTTTATACTCCAAATTCCTCGGGGCTGTAAGAGATTCCTCAGGGTTGTTTTAAAAATAAAGGTCCTGAGAAAAAACTCTTGGTGTCTCTGTGTGCGTGGTCACACATATTAGTATCACAGATGTGACAAATTTGAAGTGGGCTTTAAATTTATAGAACCGTTTTCAACTCAAGCTGGCCTATGTACTACCTGGCAGAATGTCTAAGGCTCCATCCATTTCCTTGACCTCCTGGAAGTTTTCAGAATTCTTCAATCTCTTTTTAAGTCAGCTGCAGTTTTATTTTGCAAATATCTGCGGTGTGTGTTTCCTCCATGAAATACTGTGCTATCCTGACTGTAGACGCTTAGTAAATGCCCAGCAGGCAGGGGTGAAGGCAAGTCTGGTTATTGGCAGGGATGTCAAGAGGCCAAGAGGAGGGCTGGAGGTCAAATCCACAAGGTCATTTGGACACTGGCCATCAGAGACGGCACTGGAGACCTTTCCTCTTCAAAACAGGGCTCTTCTGAGGACGCAGTTGCTCCCCCACATACCTAATCAACTTTACCGAATTTGGTCAAAGAAAACCAGAGAGGGGCCAGCTTTTAATTAACCTGCAAGCTAGAGAGGGAATAGGTTTGCCTTGCCCATCGCCTTTGCCCTGAGGGATGACTCCTAATCGACAACAAGGTTCCTAACAAAGCCCAGTTTGTCTCAGCGCCCCAGCGAGGAAAAGACAGAATGACCAGTAGTAAGTGCGAGTGACCATTGCGGAGCCCTGGTTAGACGGGGTTTTGCGCGCCCCTATGATAACATCCTGGTGTCTTTCCAACACCAGAACATGTTCGCGGTGGAGGAGGTGAACTGCATCTGCGTGGACTGGAAGAAAGGCTCCCAGACCACGTACACACAGGCCGCCAACAACGTGCGGGTGGTGGGTGCCCAGGTGGCCCAGATGATCAGCATGCTCTCGGTGAGTGCGCCGGCCGGGCTGCTGGGGAGGCAGGCGGCGTCCCCGGGTCTCTGTCGGCTAAAGATACAGCTGAGAGTTACAGATTTTGACAAGAAATAGAAAGAATTGTATTTGTCTCGGAATCTCACTTCTAAAACAGTGAAATTTGCCTTAATAAGGACACGGCAGTGGAAGAAAAGTCAGTAATAGCTAACACTTAGGAGACCTCTTCCGTTGACAGATGTGAAAACTAAGGATGTTTATGAACATCTTCCATTGACAGATGTGAAAACTAAGGCCCAGAGAGGTCAAAGAGTTTGTCCCCCAAAATCATAGCACAGGGGAATACAAGAGCTGTCTAGTGCCAGGGGCCCCCCACTACACCGGGTGGTCTCTGTGTGGGGCAAACAAGGCATTCGCAAGGAGCACCAAATGGACCCCGAGGGCAGCAGGTGCGATTGGCAGGTACCAACGCCACGGCCCTGTTGGTGGCCCTGTTGATGGCAGAGAATTTCGTTTGCCACTGTCAATTCAGCTGTTTCTTCCTACCCGGGTCTTTCATTCTGGCTAACTTGGAGTCTTGAATTCTTTCGGTGAAGGCGCTAACTCTTCATGACTCTATATTCTATCCCAGATAAAGGCCCGAGCTGTTTCTGTCTTATAGTGAAAGGGTCCACAAAAGAACCGATCGGTTCTAACTACTTCTGCACCCCTGCAGAAATTAAAACCTGTGATGTTTGTCCTAGAGGTTCTGAAGATCAGCGAGTATACATGGGCGAACGTCTCTGAGACCTACACGTGCAAACACTCATAGCTGTATGCCACTTGTTCATCCAATATTTGGGGGGGCACAGTGTCAGGAACTCTGCTAAGAGGTCAAGAGGACGGTGAGGTCCCGGGCCCCGGAGGAGCTCATGGTGAAGACTTGAAACGAGAGTAGAGGATGGTCAGGGTTCTAATGGGGGGACTATAGGGCTTAACTGGGAGCACATGCGGGGGCACCGTTTAATCCGGGCTGGGGGACTGGGGGCGTGATAAAGGATGTCTCCCAGGGAGAGACATCTAAGTTGAGAGCTGATGGCTAGGCTGTGTCATGTGAGCTGGACAAGTGGTTGGGGAGTGGACAGCAACATCATCAGACCCACAGATGAGGGAATATGATGTATCCGAGGGCCCGGAAATCCTGCATAGGCTTTGGCTAGAGAAGAATCTAGAAAAATGGGTGTTGAGTAAGGAAAGTTCTGAAACCCTCGTAATGAATTTGGGCTTGATCCTGAGGGCAGTGGGAGCCACAGAAGGTTTTCAACAGAGGGGTAACGACATTAGGTTTACGTGTTACAAAAACCACACATGTAAAACAAAACAAAACGCAACAAAACACCACAGCACAAAAATGTCCTGAAAATGCACTCTTCCCTCTCCAGACAAACTATAGCTACTCTCCTTCCCAAGTCCACCTCATCGGCCACAGCCTGGGAGCCCACGCGGCGGGAGAGGCTGGGAGCAGGACTCCAGGCCTGGGCAGAATTACAGGTAAGGCCCAAGGGGCAGGGCCCCGGGTTTTGTCCCCAGTGACCCCAGAACGTGGTGCAAGCCTGCCGCCCAGACAGAAGCTGGCCCGAAGTAGTCTGTCCCCAAAATGCTCTGCACAGAACATTTTAGGAAGCCCCCAGGAAGCCCCTAGGAAACCCCCAGGAAGTCCATCTTTCTGGAAGGGGAGGTGGTGCTTTTGCTCACCCCCCTTTGCTTCCCCTTGCTTCTCCTGTCTGTCTCCATCCCTCCTCCTTAGATCCACGTTTCTTGGCAGTGTGGGTCGTTCAGCAGGACTGGGCAGCCAGGAAAATGGAGACGAAGGCCCGTGTGAGCGTGTGCAAATGTAATTAAGAATGCACACTGTTATTCCCTTCCCCCTTCTCTTTGAACTCAAAGGCAGAGTGGAACATGAAAATCACGCTTCCAGAGCCTCTATTGGTAGGAGAAACCCAGCCACCAGTGGTGCAGATCACTCTTGCAAGCCAAGCAAAGCCTTCACTTTGTAACAACAACAACAACGACAACAACATACATTATATAATAGAATCATAAGAAAGTAATGCTATGATTATTATTATAGTAAGCATAGATTAAGTGCTTGCTTAGCCCAAATACTATGTAAAGTGCCTTACATTTCCTCACTGAATCCCCAGAACTGAAGAAACAGGCTCAGGAAACTGGATAACTTGCCCTAAATCAGGCAATAAATGAGTGGTGGGGCTGAGATTCTAACCCAGTTCGACTGCCGCGTGGCTCGAGAAAGCCTCTGCTGTCTAAGAGCTCTCCCTTTCATTTTCAACTGGCCTTTTCTGGCCAGCTGCTCTGCCCAAACCTTCAAAGAACTATTGACAAATTCAGGAGCCCTGCCAGGAAGGAAGTATAGTCAGGAGGAAATAATAGTAATCAATATTTTACTGACACACTCATGATGGTATGCCAGCCACTGTGCTAAAAGCTATATACATTATCTCATTTCATCTTATTGTAACCATATCATTACCCGGATTTTATAAATGGGGGAACTGAGGCACAAGAAATAGGTTGAGCAACTCGCCCAAGGTCATGCAACTTGCCCAAGAAATAGCTGAGGAGGGATTTAGAGTCAGGCTGCCTGGTTCCAGAATCTGTGTTCATAAATATGATATCATGCTACTCTATCCCTTTTTTCTTCAAACTTGAGAAGAGGAAAAAGAATGTTAAAGAAGAAAGATCTGCCAAGTACATAGGAGAAAATAATGTGAAAAAAAATCCTTGGTCAGACAAATTTAAATCTCTTAGCTTATCTACCCTTCTTTATCCACGCCACGGGAGCCCTTCTCTAATGAGCAACGTTGAAACTCTAGGTCCCCGTATTCAATATGCAGGGCCATGGCACTGCATGACTTCAGAGTATGGCACCCCTCGAGTTGAGCAATGCACAGCCTGAGCAACTGTACGCCTTGGTCCTGCTGGCACCTACAGCCAGGCCTACTATTCTGCAGCACTGATCATCTCTTTTAGGGTTGGATCCTGTAGAAGCAAGCTTCCAGGGTACTCCTGAAGAGGTTCGGCTCGATCCCTCTGATGCTGACTTCGTTGACGTGATCCATACAGATGCAGCAGCCCTGATCCCATTCCTGGGTGAGCCCAATGACGCTTTAGCTGCAAGCATGCGCAGTTGTGTTGTAACCAAGAGGCATAACCCTGCATTATGAAAAACTCATTGCTCTTCCAAACGTTTCAGGTTTTGGAACAAAACAGCTGTTAGGTCACCTCGACTTCTTCCCCAACGGAGGGGAGGAAATGCCAGGATGCAAGAAGAATGCCCTGTCACAGATCGTGGACCTCGATGGCATCTGGGAAGGTAAAGCCAGAGCAGAGCGAGGCATCACTTCCCTGGGGGGAGCAGTATCTTCCCAGAGCACATCTCAAAAATGAAACGGCTCTTTAAAACAATTTCTCCTTCTAGACCTTATTTCTGAAAAAATATAGCTACGGACTCCTTGTCGTATCTCCGCTCTACTGGTTTTGCACTTCCTTAAAACACCGTCGTGGGTGTCCTGGACTGTGCAAGCCACAAAGAACGACAAAATTGCTCAAAGCCATAACTCCACCAATGAGTTGGCAGCTACCTAACAAAGACAACACATGCCATGAAAGTAAACATCCTAAGAGAATTTTTCTGCCAGTCCCCCCTTGGGAGTCAATGATACGGCTCCAGTTCACGTACAGTATTGTTCAATACTGTAGCCAAAATGACAATGCTCCCCGATCATTTCCACGGCAGAGCCATTTGCCCAATGAGAGTCACCACCCCTGTATGTTGGGTCAGGATGAGAAACAGTCACTGGTAGGAAAGGTGAAGCAGAGAGAGTGCTATTTGGGGTTCTTCTTCACCATTGATGGAGCACACCTGGGCTGAAGGTCATCCTTCAGCGACAGATTTTGGATCTGATGAGGTGAAAAGGACAATGTAGAAGTGAATTTTTCAGCCCAGCTCATCACTTGGAACCACACAGGTTTAAACTGTTAGTGGTCTGACCAAATCTAAAGAGTAAAGATTCTTACTGAATTCGATCAAAATGGCAGGTATGTATGACATCGAAGCAAATATTAAGAATGCAGATGTATGTGTTTTTCTCTTATGAGCGTTTCCATGGAAAGGGTAGCCCAAACTCTCTCTCGGTAATAGCCAAGCAAGTTTGGGTCATATCTAGAAGGTATACTGTGACCTCTGTCACCTGGCAGGAGCTGTGGGGGCCAAGGAAAGTTATTAAGAAAGAAAAAAAAGAGCCAACTCAAGCGAACCGAGCCTCCTTTTTATTTGCCTAAACACAGCATGAAAATGTCCGTGCTCTGGTGTCATCATGTCTAGGAGGTCACCTCACATCTGGCTGTGTCTTCAAGGACCTCTAGCCTAGTGCCTGGGACACAGGAAGGCACAATGGTTAGCAGCATAGGCTCAAGCACCAGACGGGCTTGGGTTTAATTGCCAGTTCTGCCACTAACTGGCTGCAATCCGTACATCTGAGGCTGTAATCTGTGTATCGCCCGTACTTAGAAATGGTCTGGTACCTACCGCCTAGAAAGGCATTGTTCATAGGAACAATGCACGTAAAGGACTCGGAACACTGCCTCGCTCACAGAAAGCAGCCTCTCTGTGTTCACTGGCATTTATTTTGGACTTACCTTAAGTTGGCTCGATCTTACATTTCTCCAAGTATGGCCCCACTTTGGAACCTCTCCCCTTGGAGAGACAGAAGCCGTCAGCTCCCCAGACCACGTATGTAGATGTCCTCATTTGTTTCCCCAGGGACTCGGGATTTTGTGGCTTGCAATCACCTGAGAAGTTACAAGTATTACTCGGAGAGCATCCTCAACCCCGATGGGTTCGCTTCCTACCCCTGCGCTTCCTACAAGGCCTTTGAGTCTGTAAGCTATTACCCCTTGAGTCCCTCTGTGGGACGGTTGTCCGCTATGTTTGGGATTTGCAGCACCCTCTCACCAGTTTCTGATCATCTCTTACTTGTTTTGCATGGGCCCTCAGAGTTTATGATCCTGTGAAGCAGAGTGGGGGAGAAGGTTAGGCAGGAGGTGACTAAAATTCTAGATGAGTCATGTAGGTGAGGAAGACGCTGGGAAATCAGAACAATCCTTTCAATGATCTAGAAAACTTTCCTGCAGAAGGTGTTGTTTGAATCTGCATAGCATTTGGGAGGAAGAACAGGGCAGAGCAAGGGTGGCAGAACGTAGGAGAGAAGACGTCCTATGCCAGAGAGAAGGAAAGGTGCTCGTTGGCGTTCTAGATGCCAGGCTGGGGGGTTGGGCCTCTGGAATTGGCCACAGCCAGATTTATACCACAGGCCGTGGCAAATGCTACATACAGTCAGGGCTCTTTGTCCCAGAGTTTGGCTGTTAACCACGTAGCAGCACATCATGTGATGGAAGGTGTAATTGACCTATCCTGGAGCCCAGGAATCAGTATTTTCCATCGTGATGTGCAAGAGGCTTGGGAGTCCCAGCCTTGGTGAAGGAAATTTGGAAATCCTTTTTCCCAATCTCCTTCCTGTTACAAGCGAGGAAACTCAGACGGTAGGAGAAGTGCTCCCCCAGATGTGTGGGTCATAAAAAGGCAAATTCACACCTTATGGCTTGATCTGTCTCTTCTTAGAACAAGTGCTTCCCCTGCCCGGATGAAGGCTGCCCACAGATGGGCCACTATGCTGATAAATTTGCTGGCAGGACGAGCGGCGAGCCACAGAAATTCTTCCTGAACACAGGAGACTCCAGCAATTTTGCTCGTGAGTTGTAATTTGACCCTTCTCACCCACGTCGAGAAAGGTTAGCTTCCATTATACAAGAAAGACTTATCTCTCCCCTGGAGTATTTGTGAGCACATCCTGACCATCTTAGCAGAGGGACACATCTACCAAACTATCCCATTTAAGACTCAGCTGAGGATTTACAAAGAGCCTGCATTTCTTCCTTTCTGTGTCTATGCCATGAAATGAGTGGAATGAATGGGAGCGCAGTTCATGAGAAATCGTGACTTGCACATCTCTGTGGCAATTTTTACCACTGAATTCTTTCCACTCCACAGTGCACTGTTCTTTTCTTTTTTCAAGGCTGTGTCATGCACACGACTTCTATTCCTTTATCAAACATTTATTTGGTACCAGCTCTTTGCTGGTCTGGGCCCTTTAAGAAGTCCAGTTCCTATCTCCCCACTTCTCCTTCTCTGTGCCTGTGTCCCCGAAGCCCCATGTAGGGGTCCGTCTCTGGTGGAGGGTGGGCGGGAATCAGGAAGGAGTGATTTCTTTCAAAAATCAGCAGATTTTTGTCATAGGGTAGAGATAGGGCACATTTGGGCCACTCTGTGCCAACCTTCCCTGTGATTGTTCCCTAAGAAGTTGCACTTTAAAAAAAGGCACTGTGTTGGGGCGTCTGGGGGGGCCCAGTCAGTTGGGCGTTCGACTTTGGCTCAGGTCACAATCTCACGGTCTGTGGGTTCAAGTCCCGCGTCGGGCTCTGTGCTGACAGCTCAGAGCCTGGAGCCTGTTTCAGATTCTGTGTCTCCCTCTCTCTCTGCCCCTCCCCTGCTCATGTTCTGCCTCTCTCTCCCTCTCAAAAATAAGTGAACATTAAAAAAAATTTTTTTTAAAAGTCACTGCTTTTATATAAAGACATAAATACAATATATGCCTTATCTAGTTTTTAAAGTCAGACTTATTGAGGTACAATTTATAGACAGCAAAATCCACCCTTTGTAGTATATAGTTCTATGAGTTTTGATAGATGAATAGTCATGTAACCATCTCCACAATCCAGATATAGAACACCTTCATCACCATATATCACCATATATATATATATATATATATATATATATATATACTCACATACATATTTTAAGACAATGGTTAATCAAGCCTTCCAGTGTTGTGATGCATGAAATGCTGGCCCATATTTTAAAACGACAAATTAAACATTTGAAAGCCACATACTCACTCCTCAACTGATACTTCTGTACGAACCACAGACTATGCAGACACTAGGGATGCAGAGATGAGCAAGACGCTCTGTGCATGAAATGCATCACCCAGCGGAGAAGGCGGAAACCGAGCGCGCAGCCCCAGTGTGCTGGGCGTGGCGACTTGCTGCTTGGCAACCTGGGACCGAGGACCTGGCCCTGCCCAGAGGAAGGAACAGGGACAGCATCCCCGGGGATGTGAAGGACAAGTGGGAGCTAGGCAAATGATGTGTGCGTGTTTCAGTACATGCGTGTGTACATGTGTGTGCGCGTGTGGGTGTAGATGTGGATCTGTGGTTGTGTGTGTGTGAGTGAGCGTGTGGTTATAGGTGTGCAGGATGTCCTCACGGGCACTGACACGGCACTGCAGGTGTAGATCTGGGTAACAGCTGAGCCCCGCTCTATGACGGACACGGCCTGGGGCGCTGGGGATGTGCAGGTACGGCACAGTCCCTGCTCTTGAGGTTCTCGCAGGACTACTTTCTTGAGCTACTTTTCCTACCATGGGAACAAGCCCTTGTCCCTTCTCTTTTCACCTGATCTCATAGTGCGGTCCCTCTCGAGCGGAGTTATACAACACAACTTTCTGCGATGATGGAAATGCTCCCTGTTGCCCAAAACGGTAGCCAGTGGCCACGTGTGCCAATTTAACACTAGAAATGTGGCTAGTAAGACTCAGGAATTAATTTTTGGTCTTCTTTAGCGTGAACCTCAATTAAAGCAGCACCTATGGGCAACGTCCCTTTACTGGGCAGTGTAGCTCTGGAGAGGGAATACCACTAGGTACGTACCCCTCCCTATAGCCTATTTGAGTTGTAGATTAGTAGGCTTTCTTATACTTTGATGCCTCGGTGTAAGGGATGACAGGATTCTGAAATTTGGGTCAACTATTTTGCGCATGAATAAATGGAAATCTTTTCTATCCCCTGTGCAGGCTGGAGATACGGAGTTTCTATAACACTGTCTGGAAAAATAGCCACTGGTCAGGTCAAAGTTGCTTTGTTTGGAAATAAGGGAAACACTCACCAATTCGATGTCTTCAAGTAAGTTTCCTTTTTTGGCACCGCATCTCACTTGATGATATACACGGACTTCAAATCCACACAGTGAAATGTTTATCTTCTCTTTCTCAAGTAATTTTAAATTATTTGCTGTATGTATTAAAGTGACTTTCAGACTTCTGCTGACAATTTTCTTTTCTCAATTATAAATCCAGGCAATAGTTTTTTTCTCTTTTGATAGGTCTGTTTTAAAAAATAGATTAAATACACACACACACACACACACACACACACACATATATATATATAATATTACCCCCAGGTGTCATGTTTCCTTATTAGCATAGTAACACATGCATGTTGTGTTAAACTAAGTGAATAACTTATTACTGTACAAATAACTCTTCCAGAAAAAAATATGAAGGAATTATATAGTTTTCTATAAGAACATCGTGAGGAGAAACTAACTTGAGTTTGAGAAAACAACATTCAAACAATAGTTTGAGGCTGCTGCCTTCTCCATTTCTCCATCCTTTATTTGAGAACCAATTTGGAAAAAAATAATTTCATTAATCTCAAGTAGAAAAGAGTGGCATGGTCTTATCTGGTGATTAGAACTTGTTTCTATGCATGGAATGTTTCTATTTCTTTATTTCAAGGGGGATTCTCACACCAGGCTCTACCCATTCTAATCAGTTTGATGCAAAGCTTGATATTGGAACCATTGAGAAAGTCAAGTTTCTTTGGAACAACAACGTGATAAACCCAACCTTCCCCAAAGTGGGTGCAGCCAAGATCACCGTCCAAAAGGGAGAAGAGAAAACAGTGTATGTGTATGTTTGCTGGCTTGTGCCTCAGGGTGTTGGTAGAGATTGGTGTTCGTAAGGGAAACTCACTCCAGAAAGTCAGTCACGGTTCAGCCAGAAAAGCCAAGACAATCTACCCACCTGAGGCCTTTTCTCTGTAGGCAAACAACTGACAGACGAGGTAAAGCATTTCTGTTGGGTGTTCTCAGCCCTAGCTGAGAAGAAGAACACAGGTGCAGGTCACTGCCTTCAAGAAAAACTAAGGTTTTCTGAGGAAAGGCTGTGACTTCCTGCACTTTCTAGAAATGGAACAGATTGTATTCAACGCCCCCCCCCCCGAGGCCCTGAGGCCATTAGCTGCCTTCTGAACCCTCCAGTGGCTTGCGTGTCCCTTCTTCCCCTGTCTGTTGACCCCAGAGGAAATCCATCTTAAGAGAAGCGAGATGTTGGGACATCAGATTTTTTAAAATACAAGAAGATCAAAACCAGCATGGGCGATGGGCTTGGTGTGTGAGGGGCAGGCGATCCCAGACTGCAGATGGCAGGCAGGGCTCGAGGTGCAGAGAACTGGAAATATGATTGCAGATAGAGCTAGGGCAGCAAGACAGGTGAAATACAAAAGAGACCACAGTGAAGACGACAGGTAAAACCAGGCAAAGCCTCAGAGCTCAAAGGCAGCGAGATCCAAGAAGCGCTTGGTTCTTGGAACAACAGTAATGATAGTCACTTATATCTACAATGTTTTTTTTTTTTATCAATTATAAAGCTTTTTCACATTTATGGTCATAAGATGTTGCATTATTAACATGGGATTCTCAGCGATCATGGGAGGGAACTGTGCCTTCTTCAACAAATGAAGATCCCAACACTCAGAGACTCAAGTAACGAGCCCCGTGTCCCCCCCCCCTAGAAAGGAGGGAGTGGGGAGCCCAAAGGGAAAGATCCACTGACCGACTTCAGGCGCAGAAGGCAAGTCAAGGGAGATTTGAACTGTGACTCTGCCATGGACAACGTGGGCTATGGCATCAGAGAGACCTGTATGTGCCTCTTGGTTCTTCCACTTACTGAGAGCGCTCTGTGCCTCAGTTTCCTCTCCCATAACGCAGGACTCCTAGTAATACTTCCTCACACATGTGTTGTGAGGGTGAAGTTTGCACAAGCGAATCAGTCAGTGTTATTGCCTGTAGTAAGAGCTCAGGAGCTGTTATAAGGTTGAATCCAGTCTACAGAGTGGCTCAGTCAAGAGTGAGCCCATCTGGACACCAATGGGCTGTGTTCAAGGAGGACCCATGCTGACTTGTGGAGAAAGAGGCCAGTTAGAGTTCTAGCTGCTGCCTCAATGCCCCACAGTCCTGTCGGACTGAGGCCCCAGAGACCAGGGCCACTCTGAGCAACAGCTGACAGGGGACCTTGTCACAGACACCAGCCACCTGTCTCACGGGAAATCCAAGTTCTCCAGTAACTGGTTGAAGCTACGACCCTAGTGTTTTCCTCATTCCGTGTGAAACCTAAATCGGCAATCATCTTTTCTTAACAACTTAAAACTCCATGTAAAGCTACCCGATGCTTACGAAGCTTTCATTTCTGTCGGCAGGCACAACTTCTGCAGCGAAAGCACTGTGAGAGAAGACGTTCTCCTCACCCTCACGCCCTGTTAAGTCCAGGCACAATCCGGTCACTGCGTTAACACCAATAAAAACCACTGATGCATCGATCTGCTCCGAACGTCTGTCACTGACGTCAGCTGGCCCCGCTGGGGACACTTGGGAATAGACCATTTAAATAAGCCCTGAGCATTTCCATACATTTGGGTTTCTTGCCATTGACTTCTGACCACACCCCCCACCCCTGTTTCCCAGCTTCCTTGGTCCTCACATTCATTCTCTTCTCCTCACCTAAGGGGACGGCATAGAACATCTGGAGTATGAGGTACAGGGGTCTCAGCAGAGCCTTTAACTCTGCCCCTCGTCTTACAGATGAGGAAACTGAGGCCTAGAGAGGGGAGGTAGCTGTTTAAGTAAGGAGTGAATCCCTTTAGGGACTGGGGGTCCATTCCCCTGATTTTGGTTCCAGAGCTCATCCCTGACTCCGTCATCACCTGGAAGGAGCGTGGAAAGACCATGCTATGACGTGGCCTCTTTGTGGTAATAGGCAATAGAGCCCTATCTCCTGGTGAGGTGCCCCAGCAGCCAGAGACGCTGGTGGCATATTTACTGAGCACTGACAGGCTTCCAGCCCCCACTCCTCCTGGACCTCAGCAGGCATCATCTCAGGGCAGAGCTCAGCACTGAGGAGGCATGGCTCCTGAGAGGAGCGCCTGGTGCAGGCCCCCGCTGAGGAAGGACTTTTCGGTCATCCAATCAGCTAGGGCCACCAAGGAGCCCTCAGCCAATCAGGCCTTGCCTCGAATCCCACCCACACAGGTGTTGGTCACCTGGAAGGACAGGGTGTCCTACCCCAATATCATTCCCTGAGGACTTTGCAGGACCAGGAAAGCCACCACCTCCCCTGAGTGGCTCTCCTCTTGGCCACCAGGCCTCACATTCCACCATGACAGTTTCTGTGCCTTGGCCTCTGTTCCTAACCATTGGCGGCACGTCAAGCTGTGACTGAGCTTCAAACTTGAATGTGACTGGACTGCAGATTGTTCCTTGAGAGTAGATGTTGGAGTGACTGTAGTCAGGGTCTCACAGGGGAGGGCACAAGGTGAGCGGTCAAGCCACGGTGGTAATGAGGGGGGTGTTAAAGATGACTCCAGTGGTAGGAGGACCCCCAGGACCTTGGGTGGGGGCACCGAGCACGAGAGAACGAAGCCTGGGGCTGAGACCCCTTCGTCACAGTTCTGCCCAGCACTGGCCACAAACCCACGCCCTGAGCAAGGCAGCACCATGTTGGTGGAAGAGTTCAATCTGTGGGATGCAGACTCTACAAATACTCCCAAACGCCAGCTCTGCACCAGGTTCTAAAGCCACAGGAAGCGGAAGACTTTGATTCAGCCTTGGAGGGGTACACAGTAGAAGGGGGCCCGGCACCTAAATAAACACCACCATGCCACCTGATAGTGTAAAAAGCCGGCACGTCCCAGGACAGGGTGGTCGAGGAGACAGAGGACCAAGATAGGGAGGGCTCCAGAGAGTTGTTGGTTCTAGGCCCAAGCTTGCAGGAAGACGACCCCCTGAGACTGCAGGCTGGGAGGCCAACTAGGAGGAGGCAGTCCTGCAGCCATGCAACAAGAAGTGATGAGGACTTTAGGAGGGTGGCGAGTGGAACTGAGGTATAACAGAGTGGGTGGGCCTTGTGGTTGGCCACGAAAGCCCTGCTCCCAGGTCAAGGACAGCCTGCTTCACCTGCTCCCCAGACGGACAGAAATGGCCAAAGACTTGGGGCAAGTAATTTTAAAAACAAAGAGGAAACAGAGGAGTTTGCAGTACAGAGGGAGGAAGCCAGCTCAGGAGAATCCCCAAGGCTGTGGGCCACATGGTGAGCTCTCAGCCCAGGCACTGCCCTGAGCCACAGGTGTCCCAGGGTGACCTGGGGTAACCTGGATCCCAACTGCAGGTGCAGTGGTGGCCATATGCTCCAGGGGCCGGGGAGCAGCTAATGGAGACCCGGGCTGGCGTGGGGCTGGGCCCCTGCTCTCTCCTCAATGTCCCTTTGTTGTCAGATACACAGCTGGAGGAAACTCCCAGGAAGGCAGAGAACAGCGGGCCCCAAGATCACTGCTGTGTATTTTGGCCACTTAATCAGTGTGTGGCTATGGAGCATCCACTTCCTGACACCATGGGAGAGGCCAAGTTCAGCCCCATAGATCCACAACCCAAACGCTCCACCCTGGGAAGATGAGGAGTTTGGGGCTCTCTGTAGTTACCCGGGGGGTACACCTGCAGGGTCCACGTGGCCTGGCCAAATCTGGTCCACTCCCCAGATGTCAGGGACTACATGGAACCAGTTTGATGGGGGTTGGTTTATTTTTGTTTTATTTTTTAAATAACAAAGGTGGTGCACTGGGGGCAATGAAAACATGCCATATTCACAGTCAGCTTATTAGCATAAAGCTCGGAGGGACAATCAGTCTGGTTGGAAGCAAGGGAAAAGGCCCCGAGCTAGCACTCAGGATCCCAGTCTAGCCAGGCGACCTTGTAAAAGCGGTTTCTGTAGAGACCCCTTTTAGGCAACAGGCTTCAGCAATGGAAATTAAATCCAGGCAAAAGGGCCCACGGTGACAGCAAAGCTGAATGCAAACAGGCTCAGTAAGTGACCCACCCGGAAACAGCCACAGGCCCTCGCTGACCAGTTACAAGCAGACATAGTTCCTGAGATCACCAGAGAAGGGAGAATTCCATAGATCCCCATCATCCCTCACTCTGCCCTATAACCACGGCCCCCCCCCACCACCTCGTGGCAGACAGTCTCTCCCTTGCAATGTATTCAATAAAGTTCTCTTTTGTTCTGCCTTGGGTGAATTCTTTCACCGCCTGTGACACCCGACGGGGATGCCCCACATTTGGTGCCTCCCCACAACCGACCAGAGCGCGCCCCACGGTTTCTACCTCTCTGGGTCTCAGCTTCCTCATCTGTAAAATGGAGGCCACAGCCCAGCCCTGCCTTCCTCCGATTGTTGTCTTAGGGATCTAACGAGGGAATCCACCGCACCGCAGGAACGAAGGCTCTGACCTGAAGTCAGTGTGCTGCGAAGTGAGCCAGGCAACCTGCGGAATGTCTGGCGCCGGACTCAGAGCTACCAGAAGGCTGCGGGCACACAGCACTGTCCATTACGCCGGCTCTGTGCCCACACACTGGGCCCTGCATGCACACGCCAAGGTGGGAAGGCTGGCTCTGTCCCCTGGAGCCTCTGAGGACTCCAGGGGTGCCAAGGCCCCCGCCCTCCTGGCTGCAAACCAGACTCACTGGCTTACTCGGGAGCTTAAAAAAAAAAGAGGGTATGGGGCGCCTGGGTGGCTCGGTCGGTTGGGCGTCCGACTGTGGCTCATGATCTCACGGTGCGTGGGTTCGAGCCCCGCGTCGGGCTCTGTGCTGACAGCTCAGAGCCTGGAGCCTGTTTCAAATTCTGTGTCTCCCTCTGTCTCTGCCCCTCCCCTGCTCCTGCTCAAGCTCTGTCTCTCTCAAGAATAAACATTAAAAAAAAATACAAAAAAGGAGCGGGGAGGGTAGTGATCCCAGGCCCTGCCCTAACGGAGAATAATCTCAGGTACAAACCTGTTTTTCAAGCCCTCGGGTGATCCCGGTGCAGCTCCACCCCAGGAGCCCCAGGATAAACAGGAGTCTTTGGCTCCCAAGCCTCCAGGTATATACTCTTCCCTGAGAATTGATTAATTTTGTATTTTCATTTTGATGGTATTCTAGTTTTTAAAGCAGTTACGGAAACAAAGTTGTCTCTCCGTTGTGGTATTTTGCAGCAAGACCTTGGTTTCCTGAGTTGACATGCAGTAAAATGAGGTTAAGGGACTATTCCGGGGTGTGTGAGGATTTCTAGACAGGATGGCACCCGTGTATTTATCGACTCCGGTCTGAGAAACGCTGCAGGGTGGTATGATTTGGGTCCGAAAATGTGGGCGAGACATCCAGCTTTGTCCTCAGGCTTCGAGGGCAGAGTTTGTTCTGGTACCTGAGGTGGAACAGCATCTGAGCCCTGAGAGGAGGAGGGAGGGATGGAGGGGGACGGCCCGGGGAGGGGTGCAGAGGGTCTCAGGGAGCCAGGGATGTAGAGCCGTCCCTGACAGGGGTATGGTGGGTGCAGAAGGTCAGAAGAGGAAACAAGCGGGTCCGTTCCAGAACTGTGAGGGTGGGAAGGCTCTGGGGGAGCGGCCGAGGCCAAGCTGGGCAGAGGCCGCGTGGCGGCCATATTAGCTCAGGTTGCCCTCACAAAGTGCCGCATGGATACACGACAGAAGCGTCCTCTCTCACGGTTCTGGAGGCTACAGGTCCAACCAAGGTGTTGCAGGGTCAGTTCCTGCCAAGAGCTGTGAGGGGAGATTCTCTCTCCTATTGCTGGTCGCTGGCGGTCTTCGTGTTTCTTGGCTTGCCAAAGCTTCACCCCTATCTCTTCATGTTCACGCAGTGTGCTTCCCAGGTTTCCGTGTCTTTTTGTCCTAATCCCCTTTTTTATAAGGACAGCAGTCATATTGGATTAGGACTCACCCTAATGACCTCATTTATCTCTATAAAGATTCTGTTTCCAAATAAGATCATATTCCGAGGTCCTGGGGGTCAGGACCCTAACATATCTTTTGGTGGGAGGCACAGTTCAACCCATAACAGTGGCCAACCTTGTATACCAGGCTTTGGAGTCTGGACTCTGCTAAATTCTGACCCCTGTGCACCAAATACCCTCAAGTTATTCTCTTTACATGAAGCCCAAATTACATAACCCACATACAAGCTCTCCTCAATGGGCTGGTTCTTCTAGGAGTGCCTTTGATCATTTGTAATTATGTATTTATTTGTAGGCGACCGTCAGTCCCATGAGGGCAGGGAAGGAGCTTGTTCTGTTCACCCTGTTGTACCCTCAAGGCTGGATGAGCATTCAGCACCTCGTAGCCACATAAACATGAGTGTGAGTGAGAGAGAGAACACGTGAAGCATGCACCGCCGGCAACAAGGACCCACCCACAGAATCAGAGCTGGGAGGCAGCTGGGGGAGGTGACCTGCAGGGGAGAGGCACTGGCCTAGAGGGAGGCAAGGTCAGGTGCGGCAGGCAGCAGGGGGAATGGAGGGCAGGGACCAGATAAAAGTGGTGTTGAAGGAGAGGAACAAATGAGTTTCAACAGACCTCAGGGTGTAGGAGAAAGAGGACCCAAGCCATCCCCTTCCCTGGGCAGTCACTGTGCCAGCTGGAGGGCTCCCCGCCCCCCACCCGACCCTGCTGCCCACAACCATGTGGCCGGTAAATGTCTTTTCCCACAGGTGCTGGCCTTCCCTTCCTTCCCAGGACACACAGCTGGCAGAACTTCAGAGCCTCAGAACCTCAGGCCCCCCAGAGAGGAGAGGGGTGGCTGAGCTGGCCCTGCCATGTGGACGCAAATGGGAGACAGCCTGGGGCTACGCGCGCCTGCCTTGGGCCACCCTCCCGAAGAGACCAGGCTCTTCAATGCTTGGGAGCACCCACTAAGTTCTGGCCTCAGCCCCTGGTGACTGTGGCAGGGCTGCCTACCCTCCTTCGGGGGCAGCCTGGTGCAAGGACGGTGTCCCTAAATTAAGAGATAAGTGCAGATATTGTCCAACAAGGAGCCTGGGAAGAAATACTCCAACCTCTGTCTCCCCTACCCTCCCATCTCCCAATGGTGCCTCCCATTGGCTCAACCCAACCAGGAGGCCATGGGCATGAGCCTAGGGATGCAGTCCATGGAGCAGGGCACAGAGCAGGGAGGAGATGGCAGGAGAGATCTGGAAGTTATCCAGCTCAACAACCCAATGAGTCATTAGCCTTCAGTGTCCCATTCTTTCAACCAAGCAATTATTTATTCATTACCTAGTATCTCCCAGGTAATGTGCTAGACTCTGGAGACAGAAATGACTGTTCAGAACTTGACCCTGCCATCAAGGCAAGATCCAAACAAATAATCATGGAAATATAATTACCAACTGAGATACGTTCTATGAAAGAAAAAGTAAGGACAGCGATAGGTATAAAGAATGGTCTGGTTCTGCTTTGAACACTGAAGGGGGCATCTTTAAGGATGTGACATTGAGGTGGAGCCCTGAGGGATTACTTTGACTTAGGCAGGGAAAGGGTGAGGGTCATATGTTGCAGGAAGAGGAAACAGAATATGCAAAGACCCCAAGATGGGCACTTTCAAGAGACAACACACGACCGGTGTGCCTGGAGTTCAGTGAGCAGGACTCAAGATCTTGTCTTGAAGAAGGGGAGGGGAGAAACATCCACATACTCTAAGGGTAAGGAGTTTGAGTTTTGCCAAGAGCAATGGGCAGCCACTGGCCCCATATCACGGGTCTAGGGTTTCCATTCCGCCTAATGTCATTTCAGGCTTCTCAGTGGGGTCCTTTATGAGCCTTTGACCTGAACTCCTCTCTCAGCTACTGGGCACCTCCAGGGGCAACACTAGGCTTTGGGGTCACTAAGGCACAGGCAACACTTTCAGGCTTCATCACCACTTTACTTGTTCCAAAAAGTTTGACTTTTCTTAAGCCCACTCGAGACTAAGCCCACTCGAGACAGGGAAGTTTATTCCTCGACTCCCCTCAGCTGGGCACTGCCCACCTCCCATCTCAAGTGTTCTCAGAAGGGGGTGTCACAAAAAAAAAGAAGCCATTTTTCTACACTCGAAACCATCAGGAAACTGCTGGCAACATCATTGCCTCTGGGATTGGTCCAAGGGCAGGAGTAGAATGTGGGGTAATTAGAAGTCTCACCCAATGCCAGTGGGACTTTACAGGTGCAGTCACCTTGGGAGAGCATCTCCTAGAGCTAAGCATTCATGCGTGGCAGGACTCGGCAGTTCTATTCCTGGATGTAAACCTTAGAGAAATGAGTGTATGTGTCCACCTAAGAACTTGTACCAAACTAGAACGTTCCTAGCAGCATAATATTTCATAATCGTCCCAAACTAGAAAGAACCCACACGTCCACCAATGCAGAAAGGATAAACCAACGGCGATATATTCACACAGAGATAAATCAATATGACACAGTAATAAAAAGCTAATAAAAAATAATAAAGTAAGCAATTATTACACATGTAACAATTGTGGGAAAGAAGCAAGACCTTAAGGTGCCCATACTGTATTAATCTATTTATATGCAATTCTAGAACAGCCCAAACGAATCCATGGTGATAGAAATCAAAGCATTGCTTGGGCAGGATGGTAAAAGATCATGAGAGAAACTTCTGGCTGCTGGAAATGTCTTATATGTTGATCTGGGGCACACACATTTGTCAAAACTCATTACACTGTGCTTGAAACCTAAGATTTACGCACTTTGGCATATCTAAGTTATACATCAATTTCAAAATCGGCAGGGTGGCACCTGGCTGTTCACCCAGGTCCTCCTCTCAGCAGTGAAAGGAAGAAACCACCTTCGCCTTCTTATCTCCAGGACAAGGTACAGGTGATATAGTTCAGAAATGCTCTTAAAATAGACTGTGTGGATTCCACCCCCACCCCCCAAACAAAGCTATAGTTGAACAGTGTTCATTTTATTCTTTTGAGCTTCTTGGTCAGCAGAATTGCCTGCATTTTTATTCTCTATCCAGGTTCTCTGGAGGGCTGCTCCCCGCCTACCCTAGCCCCGAGTAAATGAGACTGTGTCTTCATAAACAGGCATTTCCACTGAACAGCAGGGGTTCAGTCCGCCCGTCCACACCGCTCTGCAAGAACTGCAGAGCCACAAGATGGGCTTGGGGTTTGTGGTTCCAAGCTTGGTGTTTCTCTGTGGCTTGGGGAACGCAGATGTTGGCAACTGAATCTGTCAAGTGAGATCACAGAGTCCTTTCCTGCCCCCAGTTCTGGTCTTCCTTTCCTCAAATCCCACGCCATTATTTTTTTTTTTTTTTTAATGTTTTCTTTTTGAGAGAGAGAGAGAGAGCACGCACAGCTTGGAAAGGGAAGAGAGAGCGGGGAGGACAGAGGATCTGACGTGGGCTCCAGGCTGACAGCAGAGAGCCTGATGCGGGGCTCGAACTCACAGATCATGAGATCGTGACTGGAGCTGAAGTCGGACACTTAACTGACTGAGCCACCCAGGTGCCCCCCTCCTTGAATCCCACTTTACAAATAGGCCTGCGCTCTGGGCAGGGCGGCAGTATGTGTTTACGATAACCTGAGTTCCAAGCACGCATGTGCAGAGCACTATCTCGCCTCCCCCATTCTCTCCTCTAAGGAGTCCAAAGGATACAACCTGGGTATAAAAGCCACTGGCCGACCTGTTGGGCTGTAAGAGGAAGCTCTGGTTGCCACATAGTAAGTCACGGCTCCTGCGTGGGCAGGGGCTCGGGGGGGCTGGGGCTGCCAGAGGGACATGGCCCAGAAGGGGGGACAGCCGCTGCGGTGGGAACACCCTGAGACGCGGACTTAGAGCATTGCTGCCCAACGCCCTGGGTGCGGGGAGGCGTCAGCCTCAGGGTGAGAGTCATGGGCCCTGGCTGTGCCCCAGGCTTCCTCCCCTGTCCGGGCTCTGGGACTGCCAGCCTCATCCCTGGGCGCAGGGGTGTCTCTGCGTGTCTATATTTTTGTCTACCTAGATGCTGCCTTCTTGGACCATCGGACTTCTCCTGCTGGCCACAGTCAGAGGTGAGGATGCTGTCACCGTCCCTTTGGGGAGAAAGCGACTGGGTTGGCCTCTGGGGTGAGGCTGCTGGAGACATTGCCATCATTGTTACCATCGCTGTAAATAATAGCATTATCATTATTGCAAGACAAGCAACATGGCCATCATTTGGGGAGTGTTGACTCTGTGGCCATGTGCCTGACACAGATGACCCCGGGCAGTCAGGCTGCTTGGTCCTGTTCCCTGCAAAGGCTCCAGTGGCTGAGAGGTGTGCAGCAGAGGGAGCAGGTGGAGGGTGAGACGATATCGGCTGGCCTCTCACACCCTCGGTTCCTCGAGTGGACAAGTGCATGTCTGCAGACTAAAGCTACATGGATGTGTCCCCCTGAGAGCTTCTGTGCTGCCAGGCCTACCCCGATGAGCCCGTCTTCTTGCCCGGGGCCCCCACGTTCTCTCCTTACCGGGTCTCTGTCGCCCCAGCTCCGATCAGCCCCTCTCCTGTGGCCTCTGTCCAGATTCAGATACGGATTCCAGGATCCACGCCTCCTAAAACAGAAACAACCTCCCTGGCCACCAGAGCCCCGGGACCTCCAGACTGCTTACTGCCCATCACCCCCACCTCCTCACAGGTGTGCCTCACAGGTGCACCCGGGGCCTCCCTCTCTGCCTCACTTCCTCCCATCAGGCAGAACCCCTCACTACCTGGCGTGGCCCCCCCCAAGCCCTGCTGGAGCATGCTTCTCGCAAGAGCCGTCTCCTGGCATCCCTGCTGAGGTTTTCTTCTGCATCCAGACTCCTCCCCCTTGCCCCCAGCTCCCCACTCTGGGACTTCCCTTCCATCC
Organism: Herpailurus yagouaroundi; assembly: GCF_014898765.1. NCBI lineage: Eukaryota > Metazoa > Chordata > Mammalia > Carnivora > Felidae > Herpailurus > Herpailurus yagouaroundi. The sequence goes on from NW_024423296.1 coordinate 44,052, forward strand.
TAGCCTTGGAGTGAGACTGGGCTCCCGACAACAGAGTCTGGGGTCGGTGGGGCTGCTCCTCTGATCTCCTTTGCTGATCTGCTGCCTCCTCCTGCCCCAGACTTGGGCATCCCCCAAAAGTCACTCCCAGGCACCCCCCTTTGTTCTTGGCCTCGGAGCTTCCCCTTTGCCCAGCCTCTGGTTCCCCACCCTCCTGAGTTCCAGGGCCTCCCACCATGCCTCAAACTCACTTGTCCCAAACCAGGCTCAGACACGACCTCCTACTCCCATCTTCCCACCTTTGCCTTAATTTCCACCCCTCCCTCAGGCTCTCCCTCCTCAGAGCCGCCTACACTAGTCCCCGCCAAACACCTTCATGAAGCGTAGCCCCCAAGCCACTCACCAGCTCAGTGCCCCCCAGCACTTCCCCACCCTGCCCCTAACAGCCCCAGTGTCCTAACCTGGCCCCCACGCTCGTGCATTTACCACCTGCGGCCAGGCCAGCGTTAGTCTCTTGCCACCCTTCCTCCAGGGCTGTTTCGGCTTCCCAGAGTGAACTCCACTCCATCATTAATTACTCCTTCTCCGTTAGATTTCCTCTCTCTCAGGGCAGGGTTTGAACCTGATCTATCTCTGTCTCCTCAGCACCTAGCTTTATTCCCAATTAAACTTCGCAGGTTCAAACCCTGGCTCCACCGCCAGCTGTGACCTTGGGCAGCTTACTCTGTGTCTCTGTGCTCTGGTTTCCTCATCTGTAAAACGGATGTAATAATACAAATTCCTTAACTCACAGAGCTGTCTTGAGTCTTAAATGGGATAATACTGGTAAAGTGCTAGTGTGGTCTCTGGCACCCAAGAGGGAGACCCACTGCAGTCCTCTGGGTTTCATTAGGTCACCCTCAGTGACAATTTCTTGGGGAAGTGTTTGTGTTGTAGGCTGGAGAATGGACCCTCAGATTTTGATGTGGTTATCTGGGTCATCAGTTGCATGTACTAAGCCCCTACTGTGTACACGATGATGCAAAAAGCTACCTTTCCAAGGAACAATAGGGAAAATCTGAAATGGCAGAGAATAATCTGGGGCAAAGGTGTGTGTAAAAGGATAGCATGAAGTCATGTGAATTGGACAAGTACCCACAAATGTCTACCATATGCACGGGCTGGTGCTGGATGTAATGGAGACGTCCAGGTGAATTAAGAAGCATTAACAGCTTCACACTTGAGAAATAGCTGATGCTTGATGCATACATGTCAAGGGCCTTCTGGGAGTTTCCTGGAAGAAGTAGTTTTAAGGCAGAAGGTTCCCGGGAATTCTCAGTGATTCCCCAACTGGCCTAATGATAAGGGTTAAATAGCATTAAACATGTTGTTTCCAGCAGCCCACCCCAGACCCTCTAAATCAGAATCTCTGAGGGAGGGGCCTGGGATTGTGTATATGTGACACACGTAGTCACTCCCGGTTCCCCGGTGATTCTTATCACCACAAAAGTTTGGGCAACAATGACTGGCAAAGATAAAGACCAACACTGGCCATAATCAGGCCTGGGTTCTCCCTGAAGAGTCCTCTTGTGTAGCTGAGATGACATTGCTACTGCTCACTGCTCTTCCTGCCCCAGGAAAAGAGATCTGTTATGGACATCTTGGCTGCTTTTCTGATGGAAAACCATGGACGGGGATCCTTCAGAGGCCTTTAAAGTTATTTCCCTGGGCTCCCAAGGACATTGACACCCGCTTTCTTCTGTACACCAATGAAAATCCGAACAACTTCCAAGTAAGAGTGGGCGTGGAAACACTGCCCGGTGGGTGGATTTGGGTGCCCACAGTGGAGCCTTCACATGGTGGTCTAAGGAAAAATGCACTGCTTTGGAACTTTCCAGATGATGTTTCCGCACCAATGTTTGACCTAGAGCCATCTCAGCTCTCAGGATCATAACCCCCTATGCATATCTAATGACATCTACGGACACCCAGTCCGGAAACTAACATATTCACAAACATTTGTGCATAGGGATTGAGGGGCTTCCCGGCATCAGCAGCCTGTCCCTGGGAGGGAATGAGTGGCATTTGTAGAGAAGCCCAGGCCTGGTGTACCCATGGGAGAGTCTGTCTTTCTCCTGCACCAGGCAGTCGAGGGAGAGAGGCCCCTCAATGGAGTACAAGTAGGGAAGTATAAATCCTTCCTGAGGATCTGGAAGACCGATGGGGAAGAAGGGATACTTAACCACAAAGGACAAAAGGTGGGGACCCTCAGAGCACCCGTTAGTTCCCAGGAGGCCTGCCAGGTGGAAGCAGGACAGGCTTCCTTCGGGTGATTACCAGTGATCAGGAAGAACCTGCTGACAATCCAAGCAGCTGACAGCCCCAGTCCCTGGCAGAGTTTAAAGAGCCAGGTGTCTATCTATAGGTCCCTGAGGTCACCCACTGTGGGAGTCTAGGGGACTCAGCGCTCCCAGCTGGGAGTCTGCTTGCACGTGGCTATTGTGCTGTTTTTTATTTTGGGATCCTTCTTCGGGCATCTTGCCTATGGGGTCCGGTAGAAAGGGGCTTGAGGGCATTTGGAAATCTGTTCTTAAGTCTCAGGACCTTGAGATGCCCCCGAAGGCTCCATTTGAGCTGAATCTCCCCCTTTAAGCCTGGTATTTCTGGCCCACGAGTTTTTCATCTTTTCCAGGCCAGAGATCTCTTCCGTATCCGGGGAAGCCTAAGGGCCCCTTCTCAGGATGAGTTTTTAAATGCATAAAGTGAAATGCATTGGATTACAAAAGACACCAACTCTATTGAAAAACAGTTACCAGAACATGCTCGATAAATATGTGCTGCTTTATTATCTCACTAAATAACAAGATCTAGCAGCTCATCTAAGAACTACTGTAATTTAAAATAGTAATGAGTCTAGGGGTGCCTGGGTGGCTCAATCAAGTGTCAGACTTCGGCTCTGGTCACAATCTCACAGTTTGTGGGTTCGAGCCCCACATCAGGCTCTGGGCTGACAGCTCACAGCCTGGAGCCCACTTCAGATTCTGTGTCCCCCTCTCTCTCCGCTCCTCCCCTGCTTGCACTCTGGCTCTCAAAGGTGAATAAATAATAAATAAAAAGTAAAAAAATAGCAATGAGGATAAATTATTTTAAGGTACCTGTAACGATTGTAACATGAAAATATCTGTGACTTCTACTGGTGACAGAGTACGTCAATACTACTACAGTTTGTTGCCTGACTTCATAATGAACAGAAATGCTAGATGTCAATTAGGGGTTAATGAAAACAGAAAGTCCATGAACTTGGACTTTCTGGATTCTGTACTCCAACCCCAGGTCAGGAAGGCCTGTTCTAGCCTGACCCAATCTCATGGGAGCGGAACCCATGACCTCAGTCTTATTGGAACTGACTCTAACAGCTCCATGGGTTGGAAAGGCCAACATTCAAACTCCTCTTTTGTAATTAAACCAGCTGATCACTGCCACTGATCTAGACACTGTCGAGGCTTCAAACTTCCAACTGGAACGCAAGACACGCTTCATCATCCATGGCTTCATAGACAAGGGGGAAGAGAGCTGGCTGCTGGACATGTGCAAGGTAGGTGCCCACCCTCCTCACCTGGCCACTCCGTAAGGAGATGAGCACCCAGCAGCTAGGTTCAAACACTGCAGCTCCAACATCCCTGAGACTGGGAAAGGAAATACTCAGGGAGAGAACTGTCCTTTCTAAAACCAAGGAAAACCTCGGTTCTCAGGACATCCATTGTCAAGTTCTCCCAACTCAACAACTTCTAGACAACCAGCTCCTCTTGAGGCTGAAAAGAGCCACAGTCTAATCAGAAAGTACCAGAGGTGGAGACTACAGCAAATTACCTGACATTTGTCTTTGATGGTTTATAGAAAATCCCTGTGTGACATAAAACCACTTAACTTTACCTTCTAGAGCTTTGCGATTCAATAGAACATTCTGTGCTGATGGAAATATCCAAATCAAGAGCCACTAGCTACCTGTGCCTATGGAGCATTTGAAATGTGGCTAGTAGGACCACAGAGCTGAATGTTAAAGTCATTGGATTTCAATAAATTTGGGGGGATTTTAATGGATTTTAAATAGCCACATGTGGCTAGTGGCTATAATACTAGACAGCACAGCTCTGAAGTTATCATGAATATTAATAATGAATTATTATTCATAACATCCATTTCCCGAGCATTTACTATGAGCCTAACACTGTGCAGGTATAATCATTTCACAGTGCTTGTCCCATTTAATCCTCCCAGCAACACTGTGAGGAAGATATAGTTATTGTTTCCATTTTGTAGATGAGCAAATTAAGGCATAAAGAAGTTCAATACTTGCCCAAAGTTGAATCCAGGCTTGGAAATGCAAAACCAGATCTCCTGTCCTTAAAACACCAAAATCCTGTGTATCTAGAGATTTAGCCCGCAGAAGGTGCCCAGGGCCATGGTTCTCTGGGGCTTAGTCTACGCTGAGACCAACTTCACCAGCTTCTGTCCAAGGGCTCTCTTCTTCTCTTGGAATTGGGGTGGTTCACACATGCCCCTGGAGTCCCAGAAGGAAACTGTGTAGACCTGGAGATGGAAGAGTCAGGTAGACGCAATCTGTGGGGGATCAGCTTAGGAATCCCCAGGGTCTACACCAATGGGTTAACAAGGCGCAAAGAAACACAAAGTCATAAAATGCTCACACCCGACTTTGGGTAACCAGATTGGCACTCCAAGAAAAGGGAGGCACAAAGGTGCCAAGAATAGTGAGGCACAAAGGTGCCAAGAATAGGGAGGTGCAAAGGCACCCCCATATAGGGAGGGGGTGCTGAAACCCCCAAAATATATAGAGAGAGGCAAAGGCCTGAAATAGAATCGGCGCAAAGGTGCCCGATACATAGGAATGACAAGATTAGATATTCAGGGTGAAAGCACCCCAAGTTTAGTACTACAACAGAAAGCCACTTTCAGAGGAGAATAGAGCCAGGGCAGGTAAATTGGTGAACTGGACTTTGGATAACTGCGCTTCAGGCAAAGCGGCCCAGAGCAGAGATGGTTAACAAAAGAAAAGGTGTCTTGTTAACCCTGAGGTTATTCCCCCTGTCTGTCTCATCCCCTAGGCTGGCAAAGATTAACAGGCAGGGTGCCTCCTGTCTGCTGTTAACAACCATCTACCCATCTGCCCGGTGCCTGCAATTTGTTTTATATTGACCCAAACCCCAAACACTGTATATCTTCAAAATCCCCTTTTCCCCTTCACATCCTCAAATTAATGTTCACAGTTTCTTTGTCTCGTTGTGCAGGCCCATCACGTTTGTAAGCCTTCTGATCTGAATAAATATGAGGCAAGGACCCTTATTCGTGGCTCTTGTCTTTTTCCCGGACATTAGCCATCTCTCTTTTTAATCCTGTGTCCGCTGTTTTGCTAAGACAAAAGAGAACATTAGACTTAGAGTCTACGACAGCAATCCACCATGATGCCCCAGTCTCCAGCCAACTCCTCCGCACCTCAAACCAAATTCCAGTCCAGGGCACTCCAAAATGAACAAAGTATATGGAGTGGCCCTTTCTGACATTTATTTTTCCCCCTCAAGGGACCAGTATCCGTGCTTGGGCAAATAGACTGTGGTCATAGCACATGATATAAAAGATGCATATATCCAAGAAAGCTGTATCCTACCTCAGTCTAAATTTTCTTATTAAACTTGTCCTTCAGTACCTTAGATCTCCCATCAAAGCATTGTCGGGAACATACAAGCATCACACCCATGGCTTCAACTCTCTGGTGTAGGGGTCCACAAGCTTCCTGTGGAGAACTAGGGAGCAATTACTTTTGCATTTGTGTTCAATTTGGGTCATATGGTTTTAACTCACCTCTTTTAGCTCAGAAGCAGAGATACACAATAAGTAAACAAAGTATGTGGCTGTGTTCCAATAAAACTTTATTTATAAAAGCAGGTGAATTTGGCCCTGGGGTAATAGTTCACTAATCCCTGATCTAGTAAGTGATCTTTTTGATCTGGCTGTGTCACTAAGTATCTATGAGACCTTATAAGTCATTTAATCCATTCCAGGCCTCAGTTTCCACATCTGTTAAAGTGGGGATAAGTATACCCATTTGATAGCGATGTGGTGAAAAGACAAGTGTCAGGAATATTAAGGCTCTGGCACAAGTAGGTACTTGACGGGTGTGAATTCCTATCTCTGGCGTGTACAACTGGTGGCTGTTAATAAACTGGTTTCTCCTTCTTAACTTGTCTTCCCCAGAAAATGTTTCAAGTGGAGAAGGTGAACTGCATCTGCGTGGACTGGAGACGTGGGGCAAAGACACAATATACCCAAGCGGTGCACAACATTCGGGTTGTGGGAGCAGAGATAGCTTTCTTAATACAACGGCTGTTGGTAAAACCCTGCCTGGGCCACATCCCGTGGGTGGCGGGCAGAGAGGGGACAGGCTAGCACCGCCTTGACCTAAGAGGCAGCCTAAGGACCCCTGGGCCGGGGGGGCAGGCCTGGAAGCCCAAAAAGGGCGTTTTCTAAGATGAAGCTACAGCTTTCCTCTCTCCTGGATTGTCCTGAAGACTCCTACTTAGGGGCCCCGAGGCAAACTAACCTCTCTGAGCCTCAGTTTCCCCTTCGGAAATAAAGCCTGTTTATTTCACGCAGGCTGTTCTGGGAATTCCCGGCGCACAGTGGGTCGCCTAGCGACTCTCAGCTTAGATGTGTCTTCAAAATCACCCCAGGAGGGAAGGCCTCTTACAGCCTTTTGGAAAGTGTATTCCGGAGAATCCCAGAGCCAGGCCCACCAGCCACGCTCTCCCAGACAGGCCGATCTCCTGCAGGAGACCAGGGGAGGGCGCCCAGCGGTGGGGCCTGGGTGGGAGCAGCCCCCCCCCCACCCCCGCACCTCCGTCCCCGCCAGGGCCGCCTGCAGTTAACGCGGTGGCGGCTGGTCAGCACTGTTGCACCGCTGGGGCCGAATCGTGCGGGGTGGCTCCTACGGAGTTTCCAGCCCGGGTCCTGCCCCCGCCCCCCCCCTTCCCGGTGCCGGGCGCCGGCGCGCATCCCCACCCGCCGGTGGGACGTGACTCGGCATCCGTCCGCAGATCGAGCTGGGCTACGGCCCCGAGGACGTGCACCTGATCGGCCACAGCCTGGGCGCGCACGCGGCGGCCGAAGCGGGCAGGAGGCTCGGCGGCCGCGTGGGCAGGATCACAGGTGCGGAGCGCGCGGCCCCGACTGGGGGAGGGCGGGGGGGGGGGGGGGGGAGGGGGGAGGGGCCAGACCAGAGCGCGTTCACGCATGGCCCCGCGCGCCCCCGACTGGCCGAACCCGAACGGACTGTCGGTGGAGCCCCGACTTGAATCAAAAAATAACTGACCGTGTTTTCACGTGTATTAGAAAACACCCGATTGTAAATAAAAATACACTTATATTTTTTAAAAAGAAAAAGGAATTAGCATACTGAACCCATGACTTCAAGGTTATTATTGCTAGAGTAATATAATAGTAATAAGTGATTTTTTAAACGTTGACTCAGCAGTTCCACAAGTATGTATGCTGTGCCATGCACGGGCAAAAAATGAAAGGGGCTATCTGAAACTTGCCATGTTGGAGGTGCTCGGTAAATACTGAATGAATGAATGAATGAATGAATGAATCATTTAGCAAAAGTAATGCACACAAGACAGACACAGCCGGCTATTTATTTTGTGCGAGCAAATCAGTGTGTGACTTTGGCAAACAGTTGCATTCAACATTTAATGAATGGCTCCTTTGCTCAGGACGCTGCTGGCATCGGATAAGAAATAAGGGTGTTATATAGTTTGTGTTTCTGTAGAATTTTTCGGTTTGCAAAGTCCTTTCTCTTACATCATTTCAAGGGGTTTTCACAATAACCCTGTAAGAGAGGTTGTTGTGATTCCTGCTTTCCAGATGAGGAAACTGAAGTTCAGAGAGGACAGGTATTTGCCCTTGAGCAGAACCAGGGCTAAATACGGGTCACTGAGTCCTGGGTGCCCAGCAGCTTCCACCCTGCCTCTCTTCAAAGATGAACTGGGCACAGCCTACTTCAGGAAACCCACAGTCTAGTCCGAGAGGCAGACGATTCAGTAGGCAAGTAAAATTCAGAGCAGAATTAAAGAACACAAAATAATCCTGCACAATGTGGATGATGTGTGCTGAGAAACAAGGGGCTAAGTTTTCAGAGCGGAGGTGGTATTTGAGCCCCGTCTTGGAGAGAACAGATTTTTCAGGGGAGAATGGGGCGGGGGGAGGGTGAGCAGTAGGCTGGGGCTAGTGTAGGCAGCCACAGAGGACTAGACAGTGTGGGGCTGGGGGACCCGGGCCTGGGTGGAGGTGGGCAAGGCCAGGAGCTTGCAGTCTTGGAGAGCAGGGACCAAACAGTAACAAGCGAGGGTGAAAAGGGTAAAGACGATGAGGGAACAAGGGGGCCACCTAGATCCTGCTTGGAGCCGGGCACCAGAGACTTCTGGATGTTCTTTGACGGTCAGTGACCCCACTGTTAGCCTTTCTGTCTCAACTTCTCTCTCCTAAGCAGACCAAGAGCTACAGACCCAATTGCCCACATCACGGCTACTGAGGTCTGGGACTCTGCCCAGGAATCCCCGTGGATTTTGTGGGTACAGGATTTAGATCTTGGTTTGTCCTAGAGTGTGGCCTCACTGCCCACCTCCCCCATTTCAGGACTGGATCCAGCAGAGCCATGCTTCCAGGGCACGCCTGAGGAGGTTCGGCTGGACCCATCGGATGCCATGTTTGTGGATGTGATTCACACGGACTCTGCTCCCATGATCCCTTTCCTAGGTGAGTTCCTCATTGAACCTCTTGGTGACCAGCCATCCCTGATGACAGTAAGTCCAGGAGCCCCCGCATACACATACCGCAGGGGTGGCATTCAAAATGGTTAACTGCAGGAATGTCTCGGGCACGAGCTGTCAAAATGGGTGCCAGCCACGAGTAAACAGCCAGTACATTGCCAGTGGGTTCAGCTTGCCACCCCAGGTCAAACAAAAGATACTTCTGCAGCCTAGAAGGCTATCACTTAGCCTTCAAACCTTGTGTCCTTTCCGATCTGCCACTATCCAGAGTGACAGATGTATTTCCTATTGACGTTTGACCTGTCCTGCAACATGCAAAGGTTGTTTTTTTTTTTTTTCACTTCTTTTGTCAAAGCTTTGGTTGCAGTGTGTTTTGTTAGAGATTAAATATAACCTTTTATCTAATCCTTCACAAGTCCTTGTTCTTTTTTCATTACTTTCCTATGCAACCACTTATGAAACGTGCCAATAGAAGTATGTTTTCAAGGATAACTATATCGCTTATTGAGTACCATATACTGCATTGAACATTTTCTACACATTAGCTCATTAATCATAACAACCTAAAAAGTGAGTATTACTATTTACAATTTCGTTGCTGAGGAAACTGAGGTTCGACACGGTCAGGTAATTGCCCAACCTTACGGAGTCTAGAAGTACAATCAGGCTGTGATCGCAGGTCTGCGTGCTTCAAAAACCAAAACTCCTAGCCATTGGGCTGGGCTCTCAAGATGGCAATATAATGTCATGTGGTCTCAATAGAACAATATAACATAGAAGTCAAAAGTTTTAAATGAATATAGTAATAAAAATGCACCAGTCTTGATATGTATCTGCTGGTACATAGTGGTGCCAGGGCATGTCAGTATTGTTCAGGGTCTCCCCAAGACAGACAGACAGACACACACACACACACACACACACACACACACACACACGTGAGCACGCTCACCCAGAGCCTAGTTTCCCTCTCATCTCTCTTCCCATGTGCTCTCCTCCCTTCTTGTCTTACCAAGTGCCCATCTCTGAGCACTTTCTGGAGAGCCACAGACAGGATGGCTACACCCGGGAGAGAATTTTCCAAGAAGGTTCTGGCTGCAGTTGGAAGGAATTGAACACTGTCTGTGTCCACAGCCTAACGTTGGGGCCACTTACCTCCCTGGTCACCTCTGCTTCCAACTTCAGGTTTTGGAATGAGCCAAAAGGTGGGCCATCTGGATTTCTATCCAAATGGAGGAAAGCAAATGCCTGGATGTCACAAAAATGCCCTTTCAACCATCGTTGACATAAATGGACTATGGGAAGGTACGTGAGTGAGGAAAGCAAGACAGCAGCTGTTCCTGGTGGGGAGAAACGGTGCGTGGTCTGGGCCGGGCATTTGCACAACCATGTCATGAGGTCTTTACTCTGATTAGCCCCGTTTTACAGACAAGGAAACTGAGTCAGTAAAGTTATAAAGCTTGCCCAAGACCACCCTGGATTTGAGCCCAATTTCTGGCTGCAAAGCCCGGACCTCCTGCCCCGTCCTGGACCATCTCCCCCTTGTCAGGATGCTGAGACTTGGAGGGACCCGCACGCTGCCTAATACCCAGCTCGGGCTCTGGCCTCCGTGCCTGTTCCTTGAAGAAGCTGGGTGTACGCAAAGGTCTGAAGGGCTTAGGCTTCCTTGCCGTGTGCTGTGGTCAGGTTCTAGGCCCAGAAAAGAGCTAGCAGGAAGACAAAGCAGGGGCGTGCTCTGAGGGTTCGGGGAGCAGGTGCTTGTAGCATGAGGCCCAGGGCCTGGGGGAAGAGCCTTGCGTGGGTTTCCGTTCATCTAAGAGGACAGGCTCAGGACCCTTAACATTAGGTGGCCTAAGGCATCATCTGTGTTAGCTGCCCTTGTTCTGGTCTTTGGCTATTCCTGTCACCCACCCCTGAGACCAGGCTTTACTGGCCTCCTGAGAGTGGAGGCTCTGAGTCTGTGGTCATTTCATTTTAGTATCTGTTTGTCTGAGCCGGGAGTTCCTGGGGCCAGGACGCCAGGGACTGTGTCAGGGGCATTCCCTGACCCACCAGGATGTAGCCGAAAGCAAGCACCCAGCGCTGTCTGTTCTGCTGAGCTCAGTGACCTTCGGCGGCGTTTTTATAATCCTCGACCTGATTGCTGAAGCCACAGCCAGCATCCACTGCCAGTAAACGGTGCTTTAACTCCCTCTCGGCTCTGCACCGGCCAACTCTAGGGACAGCCTCCCGGAGAGTCACAGCAAGGGCTGCCCCCTCCCAGAAGTGACTAAGGGCTGCTCGCTCCCAGAAGTGACCGGCAGGCCACAAATAATAGGAGCCCAGGCTTAATGAAAGAGGCAATGTCGAGTGAATAAGTCCAGGAACACTGGAGCGTGTGTCTATTGTATGGAACCCTGAGTCCCCCAGGCGCAGGGCGGAGGAACAGGTAAGTCTTCTTGTTCCCCTCTGATGGGATCCCAGGGCAACAGTTTGGGGTGAAAGAAGCAATGAAGTCTGAAACAGGTTCTGTTGTCTGGTAATGAGTGTTGTGGGCCACACTGAACCAGTTTCTGCAGAAAGTTTCTGGGCGTGGAGAGCCCAGAGCTCCTGGGGGGCTAACCCCGTCACTGCTTCCCAGACACAAAGGGGCGATGTGCCTTTCTCCAGGAGCCCTCCCAAAGTGACCCCCAGCTATGTCTGGTGTCTCTGTTCATCAAAAGTTTTGGAGAAGTGAAAAAACGATTTTCCAAACAAGAAGACTTTGGTTGAAAGAAAAAGATGATAAATAAAACGCAGTGAGGGGTGCCTGGGTGGCTCCGTCGGTTAAGCATCTGACTCTTGATTTCAGCTCAGGTCATGATCTTAGGGTCATGAGAGTGAGCCCCACGTTGGGCCTGCTTAAAATATTCTCTCTCTCTCTCTCTTTCTCCCTCTACTGCTTGTTCTCTCTCTAATAAATAAAGTAAAATAAAATAAAATAAAATAAAATAGGTAGAAGAGTGGCCAAAGGCCCCATTAATCTTACTGTCCACTGCTTTTACCTTGTGCCTGGAATTGTAAGAAAGAATTTCTCAACCTGGGACCAAAGGCACAAATAAGCTTGCTTCACACGAGAGGCCTGCCCAGGGTGTCCAGAGTTCAAAAATTGCGGCCTGGCCAGCGGGCAGAATGCAACCCACAGCCGTATGTGATTGGTCCTCACAGTGACTATTTAAAATTTTTTTTAATGTTTGTCTATTTTTGAGAGAGACAGAGTGCGAGCAGGGAAGGGGCAGAGAGAGAGGGAGACACAGAATCCGAAGCAGGCTCCAGGCCCTGAGCTGTCAGCCCAGGGCCCGACGCAGGGCTCGAACTCCCCGACTATGAGATCATTACCTGAGCTGAAGTCGGACGCTTAGCCCACTGCTGAGCCACCCAGGCGCCCCCACAGTGACTATCTTAAAACTGGGAATATACTGCTATCATTTAAGCATGGAAAGGTTTCCATGTAAAAGTCAGGATGCTGGCTTCTCATGAAAAATCGGAACAAGTAGTCTGGGCCTTTACCATACAAGTGGCCGGGCTGTGTAGGATCCCTTTAAAGACCGTTGCTATTCTCTCTGTCTCTGTCTCTGTCTCTGTCTCTGTCTCTGTCTCTGCATACACATTTCTCACTGCCCCCTGCATGACCCCCAGCCCTCATCATTTCTTTATGTTCCCTGCCCGGGCCCCCAGAAGATTTAGCAAATGTGCTCATTAGCACCTGTCACTCCCCAACACTTGCTGGCCCTTGAGTAGGACCTTCTTGGCAAATGGACACAGGGGTGAGGAGAGGAAAGCCACTCTGGCCAACCACCATTCCTAAACAAGTCCCCAGATTTCCTACTTGCCCCTAAGTATGGCAAAGTCAGTGATAAAAACTTCACAAAGTCAGGGCGCCCTGACACCCATCTGTGAAATGTGGAAGGAGGGGTTTCTGCTCAGTCGGAACAGTTCAGGCTTCAAAAGTGAAATGTCTCCTGTGGGCTCCCATGGCCTTTGCTTCCTCAGGAACCCGAGACTTTGTGGCGTGCAATCACCTAAGAAGCTATAAGTATTACTCAAGCAGCATCACCAGCCCCGACGGCTTCCTGGGCTACCCATGTGCCTCCTACAATGACTTTCAGGAGGTAGGTCACCCCCGGGGCTGGGGGGAGGACAGGTTTTGTCCCTGTGACTTGGAACAGAGCGGAACTGTAACCTCATGACTAATGGGAGGAGGTTCTGGAATGCTGAACCTCACAGAATCTTCCTCTCCCGGGGACAGGGTGGGCAGGAGGGGACCTGCCTGCTGGGTCTTCCCTAGATCCCAGCTTTTTATTCTGGAAAATTCCCAATCTACACAGAAGTCAAAAGAAGAGTACATGAATACCCGTACACCCATCACCTACATGCACCGATTGTTAACTCTTTCTATGTATGTATACGTATAGTTTTTTTTTTTTTTTTTTAATTTTGTAAGAGCAAAATCAAGACAATAAGACTCTGCTCAGAAATACTTCAACATCCATCTCCTGAGAACAAGATCATTCTCCTACAGAACAACATGCAAGAAGTTGTTAAATTGATACACTAATATTTTCTAAAATATGGCCCATATTCAAATTCCAAATATCCAAATCATGTCCTCCAGAGCTGTCTGTTTCTTTCTTTCATTCTCCCCCCTTCCCTGCCTCCCTCACTTTCTTCTCCTCCCTGCCCCTTTCCTTCCCTTCCTTTCTTCCCTTCTTTTTCTTCCATTGCATTTATTTATTTATTTATTTTTGAGTCTCCTTTAATCCAGAAAAGCTCTGCATCTTTCACTGGTCTTTCAAGACATTGACCGTCATGAAGATTCCAGGCTGAGTGTTCGGCAGAATATCCCACAATCTCGACTCGTCTGGTTATCTCTTCGTGATTTCACTGAGCGCTCTCGACTCCTCAGTGTGTCACAACCGGAGGCACTGGCATTTATTTAGTGGCACTTCGTCTCATTATTTGAGGACTGACAGTTTGATTACTTGTTTAAGGTTTAAAAAAAAAAAGTCTGCCAGATTTACCCATCATAGAAGTACCGTGTCCCCAAGTGCTCTGTGAGGTGATATTAATTCTGCAGCAGCAAGCCGGCGTGAAGGCGTGTGCTGCTTCCCTGAATCAGTTAGTATTCTGCGGTTGCAAAAGTTTGAAGTTCCAAAATGCCTTTTTCTCCAAAGTAAATGTAAAAATATATTTACACTCACATGCGTTCCTGTCAAAGTTAATTTTGAAAAATTAACCATCTTGGGTTGAACTAACGTCAGAAGGACTGTGTGAGGATCTATTATGCAGCTCTGGCTGTGCTGGTTCCTGTTAGGGCATGGGTAATAGTATCCACCCCCTCCAGCACTTGTCTTAATGCTTTCCAAAGTGCGGGATCGCTCTGCACACCATGGACGATGGATGTGGCGAGGGCAAAGAACAAGGACCGGTGACACTGTAGCAGAAAACGTTAGTCTGATCTGAACAGAGCACACCACCTCCTCCAGGCCCAACTGATGAGCTACCATGTGGGGAACGTCAAACAGGGATCAGTTACGTAACACGCATTCGAATGAAGATGGTCACAGATCTTCTCTTCCTCTGCTCTTTTGAATAACTTATGTGTCCCATTTACTCCTCCTGGAAGATGTCTGTCAGTTCCCGTCCATATTTTAACATTATTGCTTCATGGATATGACTTGTCTTCCCAACTCTACTCCGGGTTTTCTGGGTACTTCTTTGGGTGCACAGCAGGGCTTCACACAGTTCTGTGCGTGACTCGGAGGATGAATGCATGGATGTATGAGTAGATGGATGCATGCGTGTTGGTGGAGGAGTGGAAGGATGGGCGGATGGATAGGTGAATGGGTGGATAGATGAGAGGATGGAGGGGAAATGAATGGGTAGATGGATGGTTGGATGGGTAGGTGAGAGGATGGATGGGGGATGGGTGTGTGCATGTAGATAAATACAAGGATGGGTTGGAAGATGGATTACTTGCTTTCTAGAAAGAGTGAGTGAGTCAAAGCCCAGCATGAACAAACAAATTATGTTTTTTCACTAGGGTAACTGTTTCCCTTGTCCACCTGAAGGATGCCCCCAAATGGGGCACTATGCTGACCAATTTCAGGGGAAAACCAGAGCTGTGGGACAGACCTTTTTCCTGAACACAGGAGACAGTGGTAACTTTACGCGTAAGTTTCCATTTTACTCTTTTAAAACTCTTGCAAATAATTTGGAAAGGTGGAGCAGCCTAATTAGTCAGGACCCCTGCTAGCAACGGCCAGAAACTCAACTCCAGCCAGCTTAGGTGTAACAGAAGGACAGTAGAATGGCATTGTCTCTCCTCTTGTTTACCCCCATAGCCAATAATTCTGATCAATGGAATGAAGTACAATGATTGGCACAGGCTGGTCATGTGCTCACCCACCCTGGTGGCAAAAAGCATGAATCAATTAACAGAAGATGATCGTGTGGGGCAAAATCACTGTAAGTCAAGAGGTCACGCCTGTGATGATCGGTCATAGGAGTACCCTACACAATCATGCATGCATATGCACACACACATGTATGCACACACACATGCTATGTTTGTGTTGTTATTTTGCCCAGCTTCTCACCAAAAAAAAAGTACAAGATGGTGAAATCGTCAAGATTCATTTGTTATAAGTAATAACACAGGGTGGCTGAATAGCAGTTGCTTTCCAAGGGAGTTATAAATTAAAAAATAATTATACAGCACTTTACAAAACACTTTCCACAGGTAGCATCTCATGTAATCCTCACAAAACTTAGGAAAGATAACAGCTTGGAAGTATCTATAAAGTCTCATGTGCATATTCCTTCAACCCAGTCATTCTCTTTCTCAGGCGTACCCTAGGAAAACGCTTGCATAAGAAGGTGTGCTCAGAGATGTTCACTGCAGCATTGTATTTAATGCTAAAAGTTTAGTGATGAGAAACCTAGATGCCCACCAACTGGTAAACAACCAAGTACTATATTTAACCATGAAAAGCAAAAAGAGGGGCGCCTGAGTAGATCAGTCGGTTGAGCGTCCAACTCTTGATATCCACTCAGGTCATGGTCTCATGGTTCATGAGATGGAACCCCAAGTTGGGTTCTCTGCGCTGACCGCATGGAGCCCGCTTGAGATTCTTCTTTCTTTCTGCTCTTCCCCTGCCCATGCTCTCTCTCTCTCTCTCTCTCTCTCAAAATGAATTAAAAATAAACATTTAAAATAAATAAATAAATAAAAGCAAGGAGAGAGCTCTATGTACCGAAGAGAGAGATCCTCTAAAGCATAGTAAGTGAAAAATGCGAGTGGCAAATGACACGTATCAATACAACAAATGAAATACAACATGAGTCAGCCAGGGTCCCAACAGGAGAGAGAACTCATCGAAGTGGTTCAGATGAAGAGACTTGTTTGAAGGATCCACTCTGAGGGGTGTGGGCGGGGTTAAAGGAACAAACAAGGGGTGCTGAGGCGCCCAGAATCTGGTGGCTGTGGGGTCCTGGAATCGGGCTATCACAGAGACAGGGAGTTACCACCGGACATCTGGTATACAGTAGGAGGCCGCAGGGGAGCATGAGAGATGGTTCCATCCTTTCCTCCTGCTTCCTGATCTCCTGAACAAGTCTCTTATTGGCTGAACTCAATAGAAAGCCAGTAGCAGAGATCCCTGGTGGGGGTGGCCTTCCAGAACACAGAGCAGGACAGAAGAGGGTGGTAAATCTGTCTGAGGTGAAGACGGGTGGAGACAATAGAGAATAACTGTGCATTCTATTTGTGGAAGGGGAAAAAAGCCTAGATATTCTTTTATAAACTTACCCATGTATGTATGAATGCTCAGGGAAAGCTCCAGATTAGGGTTTCTCTACCTCAGCAGTACTGACATTTTGGGCTGGATCATTTGTCGGTGTGGGGGTGGGGGCTGTAATGCATTACAAGATATTTAGCAGATCCTTGGCCGCTAGATGCCATCAGCAGCCCCCTCTCCTGGTGTGACAACTCATAGTGTGTCCAGACATTGCCAAACGTCCCCAGAGGTGCAAAATCACCCCTGATTGAGAACCCCTGGACTTGATTAAGTATAGACATCAACATGGTTATCTCAAGGACAAACTTGAGACGGAGGGCAGGTAGATGGGGTCCTGATGAAGATTTGGGGATTTTTGTTAAATTTTCAAAAAATTAAAATAGTTCATTGCGTGTGAAAATAGTGAATAACGAGAGGAGAGGAGCCGGTGATTTATCCCAATGGTGCAAACATCTCCGTGTCCGGATGGCCTTTCTGTGTAATGATGTGAACTTCGGGCACACACGTGCAGTAAGAGGCTGTCTCTCATCCATCAGGGCGTGTGCCTTGCTGTATTGGCAGGAGATTGTGCTGAACAATATTTTCTTCCCCCTGCATCGCTCACCTCCACCTAGAATCTGAGTTTCTGGGACTCCAACTTCAATGAAAGAAACCACTGTCACCTTCCCCCCTTACCTCGCATCCTGGGGGAGATTCAGAGCTTGGAGCAAGAAGGCTTCCATGGGGTGATTTTTTTCCTAACAAGATGAATTCATTGAACTGATTGTATGTCTTTGGACAGGTTGGAGACATAGGGTGTCGGTCACACTGGCTGGAAAACGGAAAACAAGCGGGTACTTCAGGGTTGCTTTGTATGGAAGTAACGGGAACTCAAAACAATATGAAATCTTCAAGTAAGTTCGACAGTAAAGTGAAGTGGTCCTACTTTTCATAAAAGACTATTCCTAAGATATCGGGTATAAACTTTGTAAATCTGGCCATCTATTATACAGAACCAGTGAATCCTAGAGTGTCGTTGCTGCGGGAAAATATTAGCACCTAATCCAATCATCCCATTTTACAGATGAGAAAAGTGAGGCCCAGAGAGAGGGAATTGACTCTTTAAAAGGAGATATGTACTAACTGCTTTTGCAATGTCAGTCATTGCTTTCTGACTTAGGTTTAATGGTTATCAAATTCTTCAAAGGCCCGTTTATGTGGCGACTCCTCCCAACACATACCCTCTCCACCCCCCACACATACATACATATCAAGCTTCTTGTTGCTCTGGTAACCTCAGCACCTAGCTTCTGCTGGGCATAGGAGGTGCTTGGCAACTAGGTGTTATATGAATGCGTAACTGTGCTACAAAACCACGTTCTGGTTTTTGTACTAACTTTTACATAACGCTTTTCATGTGAAGTGAAAGTTCTTCGACAACTTTCTCTGCTCCATATGAAATCCTAACAGAAGACCTCTGTGGAACCACGTACATCTTTAAACATATGACATTGGTTGAGGCGCCTGGGTGGCGCAGTCGGTTAAGCGTCCGACTTCAGCCAGGTCACGATCTCGCGGTCCGTGAGTTCGAGCCCCGCATCGGGCTCTGGGCTGATGGCTCAGAGCCTGGAGCCTGTTTCCGATTCTGTGTCTCCCTCTCTCTCTGCTCCTCCCCCGTTCATGCTCTGTCTCTCTCTGTCCCAAAAATAAATAAACGTTGAAAAAAAAAAAATTTAAACATATGACATTGGATTAGTTAGTCCTGTAGTATAATCATAGGGTAAATATGCTTCCCCAAATGCTTGATTTCCCCTAAGGACAAATTAAGACAGTACAAATCTCTGGTCCTGTATTTTCTGAAGATGTGTTCGTCACAAATACAGTTGTGTTTTAGCAGCCGCTGGATGTACACGAAGTCATTCAAGGTATTTGCAGAAAACCAACAACAGCAGCCATCGTTTGGAGAAATGATAGATTGCCATCATCCTATGGATTCGTATATCCAGCTGATGCAACATTTTATGTCTGTGCTTTCAGAGGATCCCTCCAACCACATGCAAGTCATATGCGTGACATTGACGTGGACATCAATGTTGGAAAAATCCAGAAGGTTAAGTTCCTCTGGAACAACCATGTGATCAATCTGATCCGGCCCAAGCTGGGGGCTTCGCAAATCACGGTGCAAAGCGGTGAAAATGGGACTGAGTGCGTATCTCTTATTCCACATACGTTGTATTATCTATATTTACTTGTCAATCTATCCATCCGTCCATCCAGTGACCCACCTACCCATCTAAATAACCATCTACCTATCTGTTCATCCCTTTCTGTCCATCTGCTTAACCATTCACCCATCCATGTATCCAACGGCCATGTATCCAGTCATCTGCTTCTTTATCCTTCTGACCAGCCATCCAGCCATCCATCCATTATCTACCCAATTATTCATCTCAACTCCCCCATCTATCCATCTGATTCGCTTTGAAAAATCAAATATCATTTTCCTCAGGCCAAATTCAACTTGGCAGGAGCAAGGCATCAGTTAGTTATAAGGCATAGATTTGAGAAACAGGCCAATATGAAACTGTTTTATCTCAAACAATGAGAAAAACGCCTGGGCAGAACTTGTAAGAAATCACTAAGTTAATTCCAGTTGGGGTGCTGTTCACAACGTGAATTGGTTTGCTTGGAGACTGTGTCATGGAAAGGATAGGGAGTGGGTTAGGATCACAGTAGCAATCTCTTCTTATTCAAGGGAACAGAATCTTATTTGGTAGGGGGTGCTGGGAGAGGACCTAACGGTGTTTAAAATATCGAAAGGGGCGCCTGAGTAGCTCAGGCGATGTAGCGATGTACTCTTGATTTCAGCTCGGGTCATGATCTCACAATCGATCCATGCATTGGGCTCCACACGGACAGTCCACACTGAGCCTAATTTAGATTCTCTCTCTCCTGCTCTCTCTGCCCCTCCCCCACTCATGCTCACTCTCAAAATAAATAAACTTAAAAATATTTAAAAAAATTTTTTATGTTTATTTATTTTTGAGAGAGAGAGAGAGAGAGAGCACAAGACAGACAGAGAATCTGAACAGGCACCAGGCTCTGAGCTGTCAGCACAGAGCCCGACACGGGGCTCAAACTCACAAACCGTGAGATCATGACTCGAGCCAAAGTCAGATGCTCTACCGACTGAGCCACCCAGGCGCCCCTAAAAAACATTTAAATACAGAATGAAAGAAAGCCATCTTCAAAGAAGAGCATCATAAAATAGTAGGATGTTAGAGTCTGAAGGAAGCTTAGATACCACCTCTCGACTGCTCTCATTTTGAGATGAGGAGAGTAAGATACAGAGATTCACAGAACTCGTTTGAGACACCTCAAGGGCCAGAGGACCCAGGAAGTGCCCTGCATCTCATGGCTGGGTGGCTGCCCCAACCTGACCAGGCTTCACCGCTCAGGAGTGACAATCCTTCACGATCATTTTTTTTAATATCTTTATTGAGATATCATTCCCATACTGTACAATTCACCCTTGAGAAGTATATAATTTAATGACTTTTAAAAAAAATTTTTTTGATGTTTATTTATTTTTGAGACAGAGAGAGAGCATGAGCAAGGAAGGGGCAGAGAGAGAGGGAGACACAGAATGTGAAGCAGGCTTCAGGCTCTGAGCTGTCAGCACAGAGCCAGACGCAGGGCTTGAACTCACCAACTGTGAGATCATGACCTGAGCCAAAGTCGGACGCTTAACCGATGGAGCCACCCAGGCGCCCCTTTAATGACTTTTTTGACATATTCACAGAGTTGTACAATCATCATGTGATCAATTTTAGAATATTTCATTACCCCAAAAGGAAACCCCATACCCATTAGCCGTCACCCACTAATCTCCCTGTCCCTTTGCCTAGCCCTAGGCAGCCACCAGTCTCCTTTCTATCTCTATTGATTTTCCTGCTCTGGACATTTCGTAGAAATGGAATCATATAATACGTAGTCCTTTGTGACTGGCTTCTTTCACTCAGCATCATGTTTTCAAGACCCATCTATGTTGTCACATGTGTCTGTACTTCATTCCTTTTTATTTCTAAATAATATTATATCACCACATTTTGTTTATCCATTAATCAGTTGATGGACATTTGGGTTATTTCCACCTTGGGGCTATTATGAATAATGCTGCTTGTATACAAGTTTTCATGTGGACACATGCTTTCATTTCTCTTGGGTATATAGGAGCGGAATTGCTAGGTCATGTGATAACTTTAGGTTTAACTTTTAGAGAAACTGCCAGACCCTTTTTCTGGAGAGGCTGCCACATTTTATATTCCCAGAAGCCGCATATGAAGAACGTCCATGATCTTGACTCTGCAGGGAAAGTCTTCTCTGGGCAGGCTAGGGTGCCCCTGGGAGTGCATTGCCAGGCCCATCAGAGACTCTCTTGGTTTCAACAAAAAAAGAAAAAAAAAAAAATCCTGGGTCTGACGCAGCTGATTCACTCTCAGCTCATTAAGAAGCCAGAGGGGTGGAGGATGTTCTCTGAGTGGTTTTGCTTAGAAAGAATCCCCTGAACTCACCTTGGTAGAGCAGGCCCTTCCAGTCAAGGGATCTGAATTTCAGGGGGCTGGCTAGCTGCTGTTTACTCATCTGGGGTCACGTTTCCACCAGCAAATGATCCTCATGCTGAAAATGTTTTCCTCCGCAGGTATAATTTTTGTAGCAACGACACAGTGTCAGAAGACGTTTTACAGTCTCTTTACGCTTGTTAAAAACGTGGTACTCTCTTATATCTTTGCAGAAATAAATTCTTTAACGCCCTCGGTTTGGTGTTGAGGTGTTCATTTGACACCCGCCGTATTCCGGGGTCATATTTCGGAAATGATTTGTGGGACGGGAGGGAATGCCTGAAAAGTCCCCCCGGGCCCCCCTCTGCCACCATCTCTGTCTTTCAGGGCACTTTGTGTGGCCTGTTCTAATGTATTTCCTTTGCTTCGACAATGAATTTCTGTCCCATTTGGTAAGGTCATCATTGTTCCCACGTGGTGCCCACCCAGCTTTTAACATCCCGGGGTAGGAAGCAGACCCCAGGCAGGAGCGGCCTATAGCAGGAGTAACTCAGGGCAATTATTATCTAGATTAAAGCCTGGTGGGAAAGGGGCTTAAAATAAATTAATACGTGCACATGGTACAAAATGCAAAAGATCTAGAAGAGTATTCTTACACAAGCTATGTCTCTGTCCACCCTCACCCTCCAAGTCTCTGGTTCCCCTTCCCAGAGACAAGCACAGTCTTTTTCCAGAAATATTCTACATGTACCCACGTGTGCCTCCCCTCACATAGGCAGCCCCAGCCCCACCCCCACCCTTTGTGTTTCAAACAACTGGTTGGATACAATAGACACCATTCTAACTTGGCTTTTTGCATTATCAATAAATTAGATATTATTCTCTAATGATGCAGAAAGAACCTCTTCATTCTTATAGCTTCCTAGATTCCACTGAGGGGTGCGTGTGGTGTGATTGTCTCTGCTAATGGACATAGGAGTGTTTTCCAAAAATTTCCCAGGATGGATATTCATGCAATCACTATCCTCTGTGGTTGCTTTACATTACAAAAATCTGTCCAGCAAATATTTAGGATGGATTTCTTTTGGTCAGGATTGCCAAATTGCCCAATGTTAGCAAATGTACCAGCTCACAGTCCGGTCAACACCAAGGTCGGCTGAACCATATGAAATTGCCACCCTTCTGGGCCAAGAAGGTCAAATATTGGTCATTTCATTCGGTTCCTTCTAACGGGAGGGCACTTCACACCCTTACCAACATGGTGAATCGTCCAACCTTTTCTGAATTTGGTAGGTTGAAGTGCTTTTCCTTAAATTGCAATTGGTGTTTGTTTTATTATGACCCAGGGTGAACATCTTGTTCCTGTTGAATGGCCCTTTTCGTCTCTTTCTCTGTAAACTGTCCAAGGTGTTTGCCAATTCTAGGCATCTTTTTCATAACATTTTTACTTTTAATTTTTTTAATGTTTATTTATTTTTGAGAGAGAAAGAGAGAGAGAGCGTGCGCGCAAGTCGGGGAGGGGCAGAGAGAGGAAGACACAGAATCTGAAGCAGGCTCCAGGCTCTGAGCTGTCAGCCCAGACAGAGCCTGATGCGGGGCTTGAACTCATGGACCACAAGATCTTGACCTGAGCCGAAGGCAGACGCTTAACTGACTGAGCCACCCAGGCGACCCCATATCATTTTTACTTTAAAGAGCACTTTAAAATGAAGAAAATTGGAATATCCTGTGAAATGCAAATATTTCCCCCCAAGTTATCCTTCTCCCTGGGAGGAAAGGGTAAGTCAGTTGAAGGGCCTGGGCGTCTCTTCACAGGGCTGGCACCCAGCCAGGCGGGACGCAGCTCCTACACGGAAGGTTCTGCAGGTGTCGTAATCCAAGGGGCTGCCCATTGAGCAGGCAGAGCCTGTGCCTAGATCTTGGGGGACTCAATGCCACCCCAGGCACAGCAGTGGGGGCCTTTGTGGACTGCAGCCCTTCCAGCCTGGCCTTCTGCCCACACACGGCCTCCCACACCCCCCGGCCAGCCTGCCCACTTGTTCCTGGAACCCTGGTGAGTGGAAGGCCGGTGACACATAGTGGATGTTACTTTTGAGGCATAGGATGCGGTGGTATGGGGTGCACCAGCTGGGCCAGAGTTGGGGTATTTCCTGTTCAATTCTTAGAATCCAGAAACAGCTTCATTTAGCAATTCTGGGAAGGGCGTCGTGACAGAGCATTTCAGGTGATTCATCCCGAGATTCCGAGAACAAGAGCCTAGGGGCTCCCGCACCCCTTCACGGGGATGCCTGGGATTTGTAGCAGAGCAGAAGTGCTTGAGCTCAACACCCTGGGGTTTTTCTTTTATTAGCCTTGTTCTCTTTGTATTTTCTATATTATTTTCTTGAAACCCAATAGAGCATTTAAAATCTGGGCCTGGTGCAGTGAAATCGGTCCATATATGAGACCTACGAGACTCCCCAGATCTCAGTAAAGCTATAAATGATAGAACAGAGGTTCTCAGCCCTGGCCACACATCAGAATCAACTGGGTAGCTTTATTTATTTTTTTAAGTTAATTTATTTTGAGGGAGAGAGAGAGAGAGAGAGAGAACATGTGCATGCACGGGGGAGAGGCAAAGAGGGAAGGAGAGAGAATCTCAAGCAGGCTCCGTTCTGTCAGCCCAAGCCCGACATGGGGGTCTCGATCCCATGAACCATGCATGACCTGAGCTGAAATCAAGAGCCTGACGTCCAATCGACTGAGCCGCTCAGGTGCCTCTAAACTGGGTAGCTTTAAAAGAAAATCCCATGTCCCAACCACACCCTGGCCCAGTCAGAATTTCTGGGTTGGAGCCCAGCACCGGTGTTAAAGTTCCCTGCCAGGGTTGAGAACTACGTATGTTTCCTTCTAAGAGTTTGTTAGGACATTTGCTAATCTTTTACCTCTTCTCACCCTGTGAGATTTGGTTCTCCAGGAGGGCGGAGCTGGCTTTGAATCTCAGCATCCTTTCTGCCTGAACTACCTGGGCTGGTTACGTCACATCTCCAACCTCAACGCCTTCCCGGGAATGACAGTAATCCTCCCGCACACGGTGGCTCTGACAAGAAAAAAGCAGGGCACCTAGGTGGCTCAGTCCAGTGTCCAACTTCGGCTCAGGTCATGATCTCACAGTTTTATGAGATCCCCGTGTTGGGTTCTGTGCACTCACCATGGGGAGCTGCTTAGGACTCTCTCTTTCTTTCTCTTTCTCTCTCTCTCTCTCTCTCTCTCTCACTCTCTCTCTCTCTCTGCCCCTCCCCTGCTCGCATTCTCTTTGTCTCCCTCAAATCAATAATTTTTTAAAACGTTAAAAAAAATATATAAAAGATGCAAAGGACTTCGTGCAGTACCTGACACAT
Source organism: Herpailurus yagouaroundi (assembly GCF_014898765.1). Lineage (NCBI taxonomy): Eukaryota > Metazoa > Chordata > Mammalia > Carnivora > Felidae > Herpailurus > Herpailurus yagouaroundi. The sequence goes on from NW_024423296.1 coordinate 68,591, forward strand.
GATAAACAGCCAATAAATGAAGCAGGAAAAGCAGGCAGGCCCGAGTTATTCTTTAAGAGTCACAGAGACACCATGACCAAGATTAAAGACAAGTGTAGCCTCAGGGAAAGTATTTGAAGTGGACACAACAGGGAATTAGTATCCAGCATACGTAATGGAAAGCACAGTCCGATAGAAAAGTGGACAAAGGGACGTGAGCAGACAATGCACAAAGAGGGGTCTGAATAATAAATGTTTGAGAGTTACCTTCGCCGGAAAGGAGTGGAATATAAATGAAATTAACAACATGACATTTACAACCATCAGAATGTCCAAAATACAACGTTAGCAACAAAAAGTAATGAAGGGTCCATATATGTCCACATGGATAGATCCCCCAAATGTCCTCTTGAAGACAAAAACAAGGGTTAGTAAGATACCATTTAGATACAGAAATTACCATTTACATACATTTTTTTTAATTTAAATTTTTTTAATTTATTTTTGAGAGAGGGAGAAACAGAGCACAATCGGGGGAGGGGCAGAGAGAGACACAGAATCTGAAGGAGGCTCCAGGATCTGAGCTGTCAGCACACAGCCTGACGTGGGGCTTGAATCCACAAACCGTGAGATCACGACCTGAGACTAAGTCAGACCTGAGCTTAACCGACTGAGCCACCCAGGCCTCCCTTATGTACATTTTTATTCACAAAACACTGCGGCCCACTGTACATGTGGTACAAAATATCAAAACATGAACAAATTAGAATCCTTCCTTATCAGTAATGTCATTTATCTTTCGTTACAATAGGACATCAATCTTTCATTACAATAGGACATCAAAAAGTTCGTCTTTGCTAATTCCACATGGTGGTTATAGTGGTGTGTTTGTCCATGCTATTTTTTTTTTTTTGTAGTTTTCATTTTGGATCCAATTTTAAAAGAAAAAAAATACAAAATTGGAGGTTTACAATATTTTGGAGTTCAGAACATGTGGCTGGTAGGAGGGGCTGCTGGTGAATGGTGACTGAGTAGTTTCTGTGACCCCAGTCCCTCGTCTGTATTTGTGTTCAGATCCTGGTTCATCTGTCACTATCCCCAAGACACACAACAAGAGGCTCCCTCCTCTTTATGTTGGGAGCCTGCACCTGTCACATCAAAACCCTCCATCTTCAGGCTCTGACAGTCTTGCCACTTGTCCCCAGTGTCATGCTGTCATGCTTACGCCATATAGCACTACAGATGAGGACAAAACCCAGGACCTGGGCAGACAGAGCCAGCAGACCACGGTTGTAAAGACAGCTTTATTTCTTAGCATTTACCTGCCCAGGCACAAACCACGTAATTCCTGCAAAGATCTCACTGAATCAGGATTTAATGGTAACAGAGGGGCACCTGGGCAGTTAGTCGGTTAAGCGTCTGACTTCAGCTCAGGTCATGATCTCGTGGTCCGTGAGTTCGAGCCCCGCGTCAGGCTCTGTGCTGACAGCTCGGAGCCTGGAGCTGCTTCAGATTCTGTGTCTCCCTCTCTCTCTCTGCCACTCCCCCGCTCTCACTCTGTCTCTCTCTCTCAAAAATAAATAATAAACATTAAAAAAAAAATGGTAACCAAGGTGTGATACAAAGCCTTCCGTTAAGAACCAGGTGTCTTCATCTTGTCTCCTCAGCTTCCATAGGGGAAAAATAATGAGCACTTTACAAAGCTGTTTCGTAAAATGTTATGTTAAATGAACAACAAATTACTTTTTCTTTTACTAGCTTTTAATGCTAATAGTGCCATTTATTCCTGACCTTCAGAAATACGAGATATTTTAAATGACAACATAAAAAGAGTTCTTGTTTGAAAACGCAAGCTGCTTTAGACTGCATATTATTACTTATGAGTACAGCAGGTGCCAGCATCATGCATTTCAGCATCCCATTTATATCCAACTGGTATGTATTTCAGCTGACATTTATTGTTCTTTGGCTTATGTGTCAAATTTCTTAATGATGACTCTGACAAAAGCATAGAGCTCAGTATATATAAATTACATTCGCTACCATATAATCAGCCTTATCTATTAGGACGCTATTTGTGACAAATCATGTTCAAAATAAAAATTGATTTTTCTGTTATTTTAATATTGCGCCGCTCACAGCAAGCCTTTGATTGAATCTTAAACACTTTAAGGTTCTATTTTTGTTTCAGGCAGATCAGAAATGGGGTCTGAACTATTTACAGAGCTAAAACAATTTGTGAAACCACCAAATCAAATTTCAAAAAACATCTTTATTTTCCAGCCACAGGAGTAAATTTGGTGAAGCTATCATTACAGGGCACACAAGTTAGCGACGAAAACCTCACACGCACGTTTAATTTCTGTGCATCTATTTTCATCTAAATTAGATTTTAACTGTAATGCGGGGTATGAAAAGCCTCTGGCAGGCCTTTGTCTCTGTCTTTTGACCAGTCGCAGGCTTTCTTCCAGCTGATCTGAGCTCCACATCACCCTGTCCTGCTCCCTTTTGGAGGTGGGTTTGGACTATGTTCCGTGTTCTGGATGCATGGAGGTTCTGTTTCCCAAAGGGGTCTCTCTTAAGAGGGCACCTGCTTCAGTGCCTGGGTGGCTCAGTCAGGTAAGCATCCGACCGTTGATTTCGGCTCAGGTCATGATCTCAAGGTTGTGAGATCAAGCCCCTCGCTGAGCCTGGAGCCTGCTTAAGATTCTCTCCGCCCTTCCCTTGCTCTCTCTCTCTCTCTCTCTCGCGCGCGCGCGCGCTCTCAAAAAAAATAAATAAATAAAAGAGGGCACCTGCATGACCCAAATTACTTACAAAACACATCACTTATGATTAGATCCTGGCTAGCATCATAGCATCACACCCTTGGGTTAAAGTGTTGTTGAGGGCAGGGGTCGGCAAATGAGGGTCTGCGGGCCGCCTGTGTATGTATGGCCCTCCAGCTAAGAATAGTTTTCACGTTTTTAAATAATTTTTCACAAAACTCAAAAGAAGAATACTATTTCGTGATACATGAAAATGATATGAAATTAAAATTTCAGTGTCTATAAATAAAGTTTTATGGGAACACAGCCACACTTGTTCATTTACATATTATCTAAAGCTGCTTTCCTGCTAAAACTGCAGAATTGAGTATTTGCAACAGGGACCAGATGGCCCATGAAGCATTAAAAAAAAAAAAAAAAAAAAGACTATCTGGCCTTTAGAGAGAAAGTTTTCAAACCTTGCTTTAGAAGGAAAGGCCTCAGTGATTTATGTCTTATTAAAAGAGGCACCTTCAGGGCAGGGAGCTGAGGTAGCACTCAAATAAAATGCCACGTTCGTGACAATAAGTTTCACAGAAAGCTTTATAGACACATTGGCTAAAATGTCCTCAAAGTGTTCATAAGTAGAAAACATGAGGAGAAAAGACAACTAAGGGAAATAAAACCTCAACTTTCACAAAGCTGCACATGTGATTAATGTGTATGCCAATTATAAAATGAGTCAAAAATGCCATTTAGACAAATGGGTTGAAAAATAAGCGATCGCTAAAATTGTGTTGAGCTTAAGCCAACGGAAGCGGCTTTAGGTAAAATGGCATTGAGCCGGAGGTCTGTTAGCAGCTGCTGGCCCCCAAACCCTGAAGCGGGGGTCTGGGACTGTGGGAGGCGGGGTGGGGGGTGCCTCAGCAGCCTGATGGAGAGGCCTGGCCACAGTTGCCCTTGGCGTGACCTTCGGGAGAACACATACCAGAAATGAGGCCTAAAAGACCTTGAGGCTGGCTGTTCAGGTCCTTCGGGCCGTGGAATGCCTGGTGGCCCTTCCTGACAGTACCCCAGGCTGATCGGGAAAGGTAGGGGTACATGTTCCCCCTCAGCCTTTGGAGAATCCAAACAAATCTGGTTTGAATCCAAATATGAACGTGGATTGTTGTTGGGGACACATTAGCCTCCTTTGTGGGGCCTACTTTTGGAAGACTGATGGAGGCTGGTAGACCCCACTCTCCCCACCAAGTCCTCCCCCTCAGCTGAAAAACAGAGGCTTTCGAGGAGGGGGCAGTTGGGGACCCTCCCTGCTGGGTCGTCTCACCTGATGATGGCTCACGCTTGTGGAGCACTGGTTCTGGGTTGAGCACCAGGGGAAACTTCAGGGAATTTGTTGGGGAAGAGGCCAGGGGGCGGTGGGGTGGGGGGTAATAAGCTTGAGGAACTCAGGGGCCTTTTGGGAAATGAGCCAAGACCCCGGCTCTTGAAACTCTTGGGGTGGGAGAGGGGCTGATGAGCAAGGCCCAGGAGCAGGGCAGGGAGATCAGGGCCTCCAGTCTCTGGCCTTAAATAAACCTTTTAACTTCCGCCTTTTTGTTTTTCCTATTTTTTTTTTTGGAAAGTTTATTTATTTATTTTGAGAGAGAGAAAGAGTGGGGGAGGGGTGCAGAGAGAGAGAGAGGGTGTTAGAGAGAGAGAGAATCCCAAGCAGGCTCTGCACTGTCAGCTCAGAGCCTGAGGCGGGGCCCGATCTCACGAACCGTGAGATGAGGACCTGCGCTGAAATCGTCAGGCACTTAACGGACTGAGCCACCCAGGGGCCCTGATTTGTCGCTTTTCTTTTCTAGAGCCTCCAGCTTGGTCAAGGTTAGCCCGTGAGTCTTGTGCCTGCAAAACGCCCTGCCATGCCCTTTGTGTGCCTGATTCCATTTCATCCTCTCAACCTCATGAAGAAGGAAGCATCACTTTATAACAGAACACTGAGGCTGGGAGTGGTCGAGTTTCTCCCTCCAGATCACCCAGTAGTCACATGGCACAAACCCGCGTGAAGTCCCCCACCCCCCCCAACCCCCTCCCAGAGCCCGGCTCTCAACATCCTGAGCCCCATTATACTGGCTCTATCACATTCTTAAACTTCCGTGTTTCTCGTTTATCCTCTCATTTCTTTCTGGATCGATTCGATGTTGAAACCACGGCTCATTTAGCAGTGGTTCACGTTACTGTGACAGTGGCCACGGAGGACATGCCAATGTGACGTGAAGGTTAGGTGGGCAGACTCTGGCCTCAGACGGCCTGGGTTCAAGTTCTGGCTCTGCCGTTTACTGTCTATGTGCTTCTGAGCAAATTGCCTCAGTTTATTCATCTGCAAGAGCAAAAGGGTTATAATAATATTCCTTAAATAAGCTATTCCCGGCAAATGACTTAGGCCAGAGCCTGACATAGGTAAGGACATTAGCAGCCGCTTCTGTTTTTATTATTGGCCAATCATGCGTGTCCTGCCTCCCTCCTGGGGTAGAGTCCCTGGAAGAAATGTACAGCAGGGAAGAGGGCATTTTATTAGTGGCCAGGAGCCCGGGTTCTGAACCGTTTTCTGTTAATAATTCTCTGGGTGGGCTCAAAGACAGAACACCCCCATCCCCAACCTACATCCGCAATGTTCCCGGGTCCCTTTACCTTAATGGTAATTAACAATAACAATATTTACCAAGCACGTGTGGACCAGATGTACCTGCCTAATCTCTTCATCTTCATAACCAATCGCGCTACTGACTGGCCTGTTTTGTTGTCTTCATTTTACACAGTAGGAATTTGAGGCTCAGAGAGGTTAAGGAAAGTGTTCAGAGTCACACAGCCAGGAAAAAAAACACAGACTTGAGATCTACCTCCTGGCCACAGGCCTCGTGGCTGGGCTGGAGCAAAGTTAAAGCTGTGACCGAGATCCTGTTTGGGGCCAGCCTGTCACTACTCTGTGGAATGGGGGAGTGAGGTCAAGAAACCTGGCCATCTCCTCCCGGTATCTGGCCTCTGGGGGGGTTCTCACACAGGAAGATAAAGAAGTGACCACAAAGGAGCACTTTAATGCTAGAGAAGCCAAACTATCCCACAAAAGGCCCACCCATTGTTAAAAGCAACCATGCAAACCCTCACCCTCAGTTTCTTCAGTGTCTCCAGACCCACGGAAATTTGTCTTATCAGGTAATGGAATTGTTTTTAGTGGCAAGAATGAGCTCATTACGGATGCAGCTTGTGCTAATAATGATAATTTGCAGCGCGGTAAAATCACCTCCCTACCTCCCCCGACAGATGACGCTCCAGAAATTATAGGCTAGAGAGAAACAGCAAGGACAAAGATTAAGGAAAAGAATTGCAGTGTGGAACTGCTTCTACAAAAGGAGTTACAGATTTGCACATTGAACTTGGTGATCTGAATCACGAAGTTGGAGAAGAATTAGATACTATGAAACAATTCTTGACTGCCTTTATTCCATTCCGTTACCTCTGTCACTGGGTGGTTGTTTTTTGCTTTTGTTTCACACTTGAAGCCAATTTTTAAAGGTGGTACCAAATGGATTAGTCAGTGACTTAAATACTGATGTGCTATATGATACCGCAGATAAGATCAAGATTAGGGCTCCTTGCAAGGAATCATTTCAATCCTGGCACCCCTTAATTTCAAGGGCAAAGAGCTAAATAACTTTGAGTCCAGAGCAATCATCTGCAAATTCTGTGGGTTTGGAAGAGGTGACCAGAAAGACACCTCTTTGGCGTCGCTCTCTTCTGAGTGCCGCAGAGGCGTGGCAGGCTGGACCACCTGCCCCAGGTAGGTGACGGATCTATCTCCTGCTTTCCTTTCTGGATAGTGGGGTCCCAGGGTTTTAAGAAAGTTGGAAAAAATCTTATCTATAGTCTCTTCCAGCCCTTTGAACAAGATGCCAGCTACCTTCTACTGAGAGATGGCTTTTTGCCTCTAAACATATGATCTCGGGGCGCCTGGGTGGCGCAGTCGGTTAAGCGTCCGACTTCAGCTCAGGTCACGATCTCGCGGTCCGTGAGTTCGAGCCCCGCGTCGGGCTCTGGGCTGATGGCTCAGAGCCTGGAGCCTGTTTCCGATTCTGTGTCTCCCTCTCTCTCTGCCCCTCCCCCGTTCATGCTCTGTCTCTCTCTGTCCCAAAAATAAATAAACGTTGAAAAAAAATTTTTTTAAACATACGATCTCAAGAAGATGAAAACAGCCGAGATCTTTAAAAATAACATTTTTTCCTGATTATGAAAACAATACCTGTTGGCTGTGAAAAATTGGAAAGCACACACACAAGACAATAAAAATAACTAGTGATATATCATCATTCAAATAACCATTTGGTAGCACCACGGGTTAGCATTCTCTCCCCTCCCACAACTGTTTTTAAAATAAAAAACAAGATCATCGTGTGTGTGTGTGTGTGTGTGCGCGCGCGTGGGCTCGCTGTTATTACACATTTTATGTCCTGTTTTTCATGTCCTGTATTATAAATATTTGTCCATAGCAGTACTCTTCTCTCACATTATTTTTTAACAAAGGGATATATTGTAATCCCAAGCCTTACGGGGTTTGGGTTGTTGTTTTGTTTTGTATGATAATCACCCCGTACGCACATCCTCAGTTGTTTCCCTGAACAAGGAAACATTTCGGTGCCAGGGCCCCTCTGGCTGTCTGGTAAAAGCTGTGAGCGTCTTCTCACAACGCTTTAGATGCAGCAGGTCAAATACGTGAGATTATGTGAAATATGGTCAAAATATTAAATAGGACAAATTTGTGAGCTCACCGTGTGTTTCTTCATATATAGATTGAATAACAATATACTAGAGGGTAGAGAAAGTAGCTTGAACAACTACATAATTATAAAGTGGTGATCTGCACTGACATTATTTTAAGCTGTTTGCAACAAACGTCAGATGCTAGCAACAGATCTGTGGTTTCCATTAGGACGAGGTGACGGTGATAGGTACGGCTATGGTTTGTTGCATAAGAGAAGGGAATACTGAGTCCCACTAGGAGGCTCATAAAAACAAATAGGTAATTTTTTTCTCATCAAAGCTCTTTCGACTCATCAGAGGTAAAGATCTGACACCTGATTTCTGCCCAGGGAACCCTGGTGAAAATTCCCACCCTGGGCAAAACCCCCAACGGTACAGTACTGTGTCCTTTGGCTCCGCCCATTTCTGAGCCTTTTGATGCCTGCAGTGGTCTCACTGCACCAGGAGCTGCATTTGAGGCCTTCTGAGTGCCAGCGGATGCCGAGCGAGGTCAGAGAGAGTGCCTGTTAGTGGCAGAAGGAGGCAAGCCCGTGCTGTGGGTTGAACTGTGTCCCCGCAAAACGATATATCAAGGTCCTAACCCCCAGCACGCAAGACTATGACTTATTTGGAAATAGGCTCTTTGCAGGTGTCCTTCAAGAAGACTGCCATGCGAAGACAGAAAGACACAGAGGGATGCTGCGGGACGATAAAGACAGACATTATAGTTACGTACCAAGGAAGCCCAAAGATTGCCAGCAAACCACCACCAGGAGCTGGAAAGAAGCAAGGAAGGGTTCACCCTTAAGGTTGCAGAGGTAGTGTGGTCTTATTCACTCCTTGAACTTGGATTTCTAGCTTCCAGAACTGCGAGGCAATAAACTTCCGTCATCTTTTGGTGCCTCTCTGAGGCAGTGTCACAGAAGCCCGATGAAATGAATACACCTCGTGCCTGCCACCGGGTCGCCTGGGGACTGGGATTCTGAGACAGCAGGGTTGGCTGGGCATGGCATCTGTGCCACTGGTGGGAACTGCCATGTCAGGACCCAAGATGGCTGATGGGGACTGATGGTGAGAGGCTGGGCTAGGGTTTCAGGAAGAGTCTGATCCAGGTGCACACGGTCACCTCAAGGTAAGGATGAGATGGGCCTCTCCCTAGCTCGTCTGAATGTCAACGTAACCTGCAACCCCCCTCGCCATAGAAACCTTCAGCATGCTGAGAAGCATCTTCTTTATTCCCACACAATGAAAGGCCTTTATCATTAAAGACTTGCTATTGCCAAACAGGGTGCAGGTGGCAGTCGAAAGGATTCTTAGATTTTGAAAGTTCCGTAGTGCCTGTTGGGTGTGGGTCGGGGCCTGGTTCTCATGTAAGAATGGTGAGCTTTGGAGTCCCCCCTTGAAGTTCACCTCTCCTTGAGAGGCCGTCTGCATCAGCCTTCTGCATACTTTGCTGAGGACAGAGGCTCTAGATAAATCTTCCCATTGCAGGACATGGTTGATCTCTGGGCACAGCCACACGTCACTGGAGGCCTGGGGTCCTCTGTCAGGGGTCTTCCGTGGGCAGGACAGCTACCACCTGGAAGAGAGACCGTCCCCACCAGGTGCAGGCAGATGGCCCAGCTAAGCAGGGAGGCTCCGCAAACATTTCATCCCCTTTTAAAAGGAGTAGGAAGGCAAGAAGGACTCCCCCCCTTACCTGGGATAGAAAACTCCGGATATTTTGGCCGTAGCCCTTGGTGCTGCAAAACCTTTGGAGAAGGAGCAGAAGGAGGCTGTGTGGACCCGACTCCATATATTCTGAAGAACAGAAGTCATAGACTTACTCATTTTTTTTTTTTTAATAATAGAAAAAATACCATCTCTGCACGTCCTGCATGAGCACAGCGTGTTTCTTTCTAGTCCTTACGATTCATCCTAAAATGAAAGGATTATCGTATCTCCATTTTGCAGAAGGGAAAACTGAGGCCAAAGAGCTGCCCTATGCGGTGCCACACCATGTCCCTCCCCCGGTGCCCTTGGGCCGTAGGTTGCTGCCAGGACACGTGGCCCTGTTGGTTTTTCCTCCCGGCCTCTGCCCTGCAAACCAGCCAGGACCGCAAGCAGGGCTTCTGGCAAATGGCGGGTGGGGTGGGGAGTGGAGGGGAGCGGCCCACCTTGAAGGCCCCCGTTACAAACGAGGCCCCTTCTGTAAAACAAACCAAAGGCCCCCTAGAGCTGGGATGGGGCATCCGGGAACGCCCCAGACCGACAACTGCTCTCGCCCCGGCTCCTGTCACCCGCAGCCACGCCCCAAGCCAGACTTACTCCTCATATGGCTTCAGGGGTGCCTTCCTGGCCTGCTCCACGAGGTCCAGGAAGTCTCTGTAGCAGTTTCTGGCCATCACAGTGTACCTCGTGGCACAGCCTAATTCCGTGACCCTGGCTCTCGGGAGGTAGCCAGCCCAGCCGGGGATCGGAGGCTCCTGGAGAGGTTTCTTTACGTGTTTGCATTCTGTAAAGACACCGTGCTTTCTGAGGGCTTTGAGAAGCCACACAGTGAGCTGGCACCCCACCAGCTACGCTGGCGAACCCCGAGAGGCCCCCAGACGTGCTAAGGGCAGCTATCGCGGGTTGGTCGACACCGAGTAGCAGGCACCTTGGTAGGGGCTTTGCAAATTCCCTCCCATTTCATTCTCTCACGAACTGTAAGAACTTGACACCGTAATTACCTACACCTTACAGAGGAAGAACCGAGACCTTAAAGAAGTTAAGAGCGTCTTGGCCAAGGTCACGCGGCAAGGGAGTGGTAGGGCCAGGCTTCAAGCCTGCGTCTGTCTGATTCTCTAGTTCTCCCCCTTCAACGGATCCTGCTCCTCTCTCAGATTAATCAAGAAGCTTCCCACGTTGCGCTCTGACCGTGCACATAAAGGAATCAGGAGAAGCAACCAGGTCAGAAGGAAGCATATCAGGCTGAGCACCAGGAAACTGCCTTCAGGTCACGAGTGACTCTGGCGCTGACCCTGAGCGACTTCACATCTGTGAGATGAAAGGTAACTGCCCGCCTGCCTCTTCTAGCTGCTGTCAGAATAGAATTAGGCCACCGAGTCCCAGAACCTCAGAGCGGGAGCGCACCGTAGGGAGCCTCTAGTCCATCCTTCCCCGCACTGGATGAAGGAGCTATAGTCCAGAGAGGGGAAGCAATGTGCCCTACGTCACTCAGCAGACAGTCACAGAACTGGGCTAAATCCTAAACTCTGAAGGCAGATGTTACGGCTTGGAAAACTTTAAAGCACAACACGCATGTGAGTCTGCTACCCCAAGCAATCAGAGTAATAATAATAAAGGCAGTTCTGGAGTTCGTTACTTTTCCTATAGGCCTTTAGACCGTAAGGCCTCTATGGCAAATCATGGCTGTGATTAGCATTACACGTAATCACGTCGTCAGTTGTTTCTGTCATCGCTTTTGCGGTGGTTGTTCAGGGCCAACCCCTTCCCACCCAGCTAGCACCTGGAAGAGCCGGGTTCGAGCCGAGGTCTGACCTCAGACAAGGGTCACCATCACCTCTGCAGACTCACTTTCCCTGTCTCTAAAGTGGGAATCATAGTCTCGCCGTCACAGCACTGACGTCGCGGTTCATGAAACAACGGTGCCCAGCACAAAGCAGCTAACACGTGTACGTACGTACTGAGAGGGCAGGTGAGGTCCCAACACTCCTGGTGACTTGCCCGGGGTCTCAGTTCCCAGCACCCTCTTGCCCGACCGGGACCGTGTCCCTCTGCCCCCCCAAGAAACGTTTCTTTCTCATCTTATGAGACCAAGCCTTTCCATCCCGCACCACCACCTGGGGATTTGGCACGGGTGCTGGATTCTGTGTCCCCTGGGGCCTGCCGGGCCCTGCACTTGTGTCCAGGGGGGGAAGGGGGCAGGTTTCCGGGAGCCGGTACCCAAACTCAGGGGGTGATACTGCCGATAATACTGATGCAGCTCCCGCAGGACCGTCTCCTCCGAGCAAACGGGCTTCAGCTTCCGGGCAGTGGCCACTGAGCAGTGAAACTCCTCCAGCTGGTGTTTATATCGTCGTGTGCTTTCCTGGAAGGTTTTCAGGCAGTGGGACATGTTGTCCTTGCTGGTGGATTCTTGGCAGCTAAGGTAGGGCACGAAGCCTGCAAGAGCCGATGCATCAGGGCCTTCAGCGAGGCAATTAGAACCTGCAGAAACTCCCCAGAACCCCAGCCCGCCACTTGGCATTTCTTCCTGGGCCAACGACACTGCGTTTTCCCAAAGGCCATTAACACAAGCGGGGCTGTTTGCACTGCGCCGGGCCCTCCCCAGGCCACAAAAAAAAAAAAATGACCTCGGAGCTGGGGAGGGACGGCCCGTTTCAACAAAGACGATGACAGTCATATTCTTTGATAGCAAAGCCCCTGATGTCAGTCTGAACAGCAAATGGGGAAAGCATTTAATGGGCCAAAATGATAGTCTGAGGAGTAATTGAAATTATTTCATCTTTTTAGAGAGAAAGCTTATTTTCCTTGACACATCCCAAATGCAATTTGGGATCTTTTTTGTCGGACTGTCGAGGGAAATTGCGGGCTTATTAAAAGCTGAGACCTATTACACAAAAAGGTAAATTCATTATCTGTGAGGCCCACCCCCTGGAACAATTTTTTGCCATTTCCCACAAAATAACATGTAATCATTACTATTAGTATGGGTAAAACACAAGTGTTTATTTAAACTAGATGCTGAATCCTAGGGACTATAATATTGTCACAATAAAACTCTTTTTTTGTTGTTTTTTTTTTTTTTCTAAAGAACGGATGAGGGAAAACTGGTTAAGAATTTGGTTTTAAATGGCTAGATAGATAAATACATAAATACCCCTCACTCGTTCCCGGGGCCCGGACATTTTGCCTTTGTCCCTAAAGAAAACCTGACCACAGAGTTAAAAGCAGAAACCCTGCCTCCTACGCCCTGTGAAAAGCTGCTTCTGGAAGAATCTAATTTCTAAACTGATCTTGAAGTTCTCCACCCACCAGCCAGTGTCCCCAACCCTGGGGCAGTCAAAAGATACCCCAGTGTGGTGGGGAAGAGACCATAGAAACCAAGAGGCCCTGCCACCAGGGCTTCCCCTGCTCTGCAGAGATTTTATGTACTTGTATATGTGCACACACACGGGGGACCCACAAGCTACGCTCGCTGAGTCTTACTAAGGGCCGGGACGTCTTAAATAGCCTGTGCGCTGGCTCCTTCCAACCTCACAACAATCTGATGAGAAATCTATCCTTATCCCGTGTAGAGGTTTGACTTGTGTCTCCCAAATAGCTGTGCCCAAGTCCTAACCCCTGGGACCTGCGAATGGGACCTTACCTGACAGGTCTTTGCAGCCATAATGAAAGACTGGGAAATGAGATTATCCTTGGCTGAGGATGCGCCCTCAATCCATCTGTCTCTGCCTTAGTCCACTGTCTATGTCTGGCCAGCTGACTCGCCAGGACAGACACTTTAGCTTCTTAGGATACTCGTCAAAAGCACTCCATTATAAGAGAAGGGAGAGGGGGTTGAGAAAGAGACTCCGAGATGCAGGGCAGCGTGAAGATGGGGGCCGAGATTGAAGCTGTGATGCTACAAGCCAAGGAACAGCGGGAGCCACCAGAAACTGGAAGCAAAGAAGAGCCCTCCTCTAGAGCCTTCGGAGATAACATGATCCAACCAAACCTGGATTTCAGACTGCTAGCCTCCAGAGCTGTGAGAGCGTATCTGTTGTTTCACACACAGCCCTAAGAGGGGCGCCTGGGTGGCTCAGTCGGTTAAGCATCCGACTTTGGTTTGGGTCATGATCTCGTGTTCCACAAGTTCAAGCCCCACGTTGGGCTCTGTGCTGACAGCTCAGAGCCTGGAGCTTGCCTCAGATTCTGTCTCTCTCTGTCTCTGCCCCTCTCCCACTCATACTCTGCCACTCTCAAAAATAAATAAGGTATTTTTAAAGAATTTTTAAAAAATAAACAGAGCCCTAAGAAACGAATATACCCATTTAATAGACACTTATACTTACCACAGAAAGTACTCTTACAATCACACACACGGTGGCCACGCAGGGACTGAAACTTCAGTTTGTTAGAACTCAAAGCCTGTTCCCTTAACCAGCCAGTGGGATAAGGGGTGAGGCTGGGCACCTTGGAATATTCCCCGTGCATCTCCTCTCCTAAGAACACCTATCTGTGAGAGCGGAGTGCCCATGAGGACCACTGCATCTGTCACAGGGACGTGACTTGGTAAGTCCCCCGTAGCCCAGACGCCTGAGGAGAAGCACTATTGGGTAGAATGACCAATTATCCCTGTTTGACAAGGACTTAGGGGTTTCCTGGGACACAGGACTTTCAGTGCTGAAACCAGGGCCATTCCAGACAAACCGGGGCACTTGACCACTCTCCCTCTGGGGGACACAGGAAGGGATGGCCCATAAGAACAACCCTCGTGCAACACTTGAGAAAGCTTGACTTGGGGAAAAAGGACAGGGCCTCAGCTTATTCATTGTGTCTGCCCCCTTAGCAGTGTGTCTATCCTGGTCCAAATGCACTCAAGGGACATTCGGTGCTTCCCGCATACGAGGCCACGTCCTGGGAGATCTGGCCTACGTTGTATCTCTCCATTCATCAGAACCCCGTTATCAGCCATCTTGGGCAAAGGGCAAAGGACCCTTTCCGCAAGGGTCCTAAAGAAGCCAACGTGTCTGTACTGGCCCAACTGGCCAGAAAGACACGGACAGCGGACCAAGGCAGGGATGGTGAGCAGGACCACGGTTCTGCCGGGCACATCGGCAGGGCACGTCACCACTTACCACTATAGCCTGGTGTGACTGGCAGGTGTCTCATGAAGGTCTTGGAGGAAGACTCCATGATCTCACTCTCTGTTAACGAAGGGCAGAGGGAATGAAATGATCTAATCGAATGTCCCGGCCTCAAGAAGTCACACGTGTGCTAGAGTCCTTGGGAGGAGAATGACCCCGCGGGGGGGTTGGGAAAGGGAGGCAGTACCACCATCTTAACACAGAACCAGCAGATAAAACCAGTGGCCTACTACCAAGGGGCGTTCACCTTTTACATGTCCCCCAGTGTCTCCCCCAGTGTCTCCCCTCCTGGGACCTCCTCCATCCACCCAACCTCCTATCCATTCATCCATCCATCCATCCATCCATCCAGCAATCTTGAACTGTACACTCACTGCGGCCAACAACTGTCACGAGGTTAGAAATACAAAGATGAGCAGGACCCAGAAGCCCCCACGTGCAACTCCGGAACCTCAGAAAAGGGAAGAGAAGAAGCACCCCCAGCCCCAGGGCCTTTGTGGTTCCAGGTGGAAAAGGTGGCAGTGGTGACTTCGGCTGTCCCCCAACGCCACCTCAGGACACCTGGCAGTGTCTGGAGACATTTTTGGTTGTCACAACTGGGGTATGCGGTCGGTGCTACTGGCATCTAGTGAGTTAGAGGCCAAGGATGCTGCTAAACAATGAAGAATTCGAATAAGGTCTGGCTGGAAGGGCTCAGAAGTCCCCAAAGATGGGCACAGAGTCCAAGAATGGGTGAGCAGAGGTAGGGCGGGGGGCACTGCAGCATGTTGATGGGATGCTGCCCCCCCAGCCAGACCCCCGCCCTCTTCCAGGATGGCCTGGGTCCCCTCAAAAGGGACAGCTCCTGCATCTGGGCATCCGTTGATGTTGCCCAGTGCTACAATGCCAAGCAGGTCACTTCTCAAAAGTGAGGCCTTCACCGCCAGGACACGTGGTCTCAGGGGGAGGGCCACAGTCAGGGTTTAGGCAGCAGTGATGGGCATTTCGAACACGCTCAGACATTTGCAGAACACTGGCTGTGACACAGCGCACCCGGGACGGTATTCTTGCCAAATCCTCACAGCTGCCCTAAGGGTGAGTTCCCATGGGAGTGCCCCATTTACAGATGAGAAAAATAAGGCGCAGAGAAGCTAAGTAACTTGTCTGAGGGTTGTCCGGTCCGAGGAGGGACATCTAAACCCTTAGGGCCTCTATAGCGTAACTGTTACCCCAAAGCGTGGCCCTGGCCTGTGGGCCGCACCTGGCGCAGGTGGGTGGTGGCCTGGGCGGCTTCCTCTGAGCGGTGAAATCCGAGAGGAGGAGCGTGGGGAGGAGAGGTGCTGGGGGTGGGGGCCCGGGAAGGGGTCGGAAAGTGAGGTCACAGCCCCCCACTTCCTCTTTCCGGCCCACTCGACGTCCTCACCTGGGCGGGCCTGGATCGCCCACCGGCCAACAGCCCTCCTGGCCTTCGCCTTCCCTCTGGCCTTTGTGCGCTCACCACCCCCCCCCGCCCCCCCACCAAGGTGGGGGAGGAGGGGCCGGACTCCTGGATGCCCCTCCCCCTTGCTCAACCCTCCTGCCCACGACGACGTCACCTCGGGCCCACAGGCCAGGGGCCGCGGATGAACACGAGCGGATGCGGGGGATGCCTCCCCTGCTCCAGGCTCAGCGTCGGCCCCCGGCATGAAATCCAGGGCTTGGCGCAGTAAATATTTGGTCTCTGAGCCCCTCTGGGCTTTGTAACTGGGGAGAGCGCTACGTGTGGGGACCTAGGTCAAAGCTGCCTTTACTGCTGTAGACAGTGGCACCGTCTGGGTTGGGGCCCGGTGGTCTCAACGGGGACTTCCTCCAGGAGTCAGGGCTGTGTGAGGGACTGGCGGGGGGACGGGAAGCAGCCCGGGAGGGGAGGAGAAGCCTACGTGGCTGGAGGTTTCCCTTGACACCCTTGCCCCCCTGGGACAGGTAGGGCTGCAGAAAGGGGCAATGCACCAAAATGAAGGGGGAGTGGTGACAGGGAAGTGGGGGCCACACTCCTTTCTAATCGTCCTTATTTTATGGGAACTAAAGGGGACCTGAGCCTTCATCCCATTGGATGGAAACCAAGATGCCCGCTGTGTGACCCACATAGAGGGAATGAGGACCTTTCCAGACTGCCTGAGAAAACCGAAACGTGGCCACCGAAAACACCAGTTTCCGGTAAGTTGGTTTGTTGTACAGCATCCCCCAGCCTTCCCTGCCTCTGCTTCCTGGGAGGTGAACTTTAGATGAGGTACCACTTAAGAAGAATCCATGTAGACCTCCCTCAGCATCCTAGGAGTCCACCACAGACTCTCCAGAAGTTTCTAGAGCCCACTCTAGAGGGCTACCCAGACATAGAGCCTGGAATAAACTTGAGGCTCTAGACACAGCAGCCAGCTTGGCATGCCTGCTAGGATAGCAGAGGGCAAGGCACCAGTTCTAGACATTTCTGCATCTTTTTCTTTTTTTTTTTTCTTTTTTTTATTTTTGGGACAGAGAGAGACAGAGCATGAACAGGGGAGGGGCAGAGAGAGAGGGAGACACAGAATCGGAAACAGGCTCCAGGCCCTGAGCCATCAGCCCAGAGCCTTACGCGGGGCTCGAACTCACGGACCGCAAGATCGTGACCTGGCTGAAGTCGGACGCTTAACCGACTGCGCCACCCAGGCGCCCCTCTGCTTCTTTTTCAACACCCTTC
Organism: Herpailurus yagouaroundi; assembly: GCF_014898765.1. Lineage (NCBI taxonomy): Eukaryota > Metazoa > Chordata > Mammalia > Carnivora > Felidae > Herpailurus > Herpailurus yagouaroundi. The sequence goes on from NW_024423296.1 coordinate 85,624, forward strand.
ATTTGGGTGTGGTGGAGATGTCAGAGGCCCCCCTGGCTCATCTGCCTTCTGTCTGGCTAGACCACTTTCTCTAGGGGCCCACGAACATGGATGGAGCCAGTCTAGTTGGAATGAAAGTTAATTCAAAAAAAAAAAAAAAAAAGCTAAAAAGCTTGCAACATTGAGGACAAGATCTGAAAACTCCACCCCACTGGAGATGGGGTGGAGGGGGAAGTCAGCGACGATGCATCTATAATTCCATTCACAAATTCATAGTGGAAAAAAAAAAAAAACCAACTTGGGCCACACGAGATCCAGAGTTTGGCTTTATTAGACATCCGTGAAGACAGAGTTTGCAGGTACAATCTCGTCAAGTTTGAACAGCTGCAAGGTTCTGTGGAGTGTGAATTTATCCTGTAGTGAATGAATGAGACCCCAGTGGCTGATATTTTAGAATGAAATTCCATAGTCCAAGCAGATGAGAGACGTGACCTAACGGACAACGACGTTTATACTAGTCATCCACTTAAGTCATTTCCCAGCATAAATATGCAGCTTGACCACAGCGACGTCATCTCTACAACTGTGAAATTCGATCTTCAACTAATTATGCATTTTGACTCCCGTTTATATTGAGGCATGCGATTCTTTGCCACCCTGGCAATTAACCAGTCCTAGACTCTAGAAGCTAAACTTGATCTAAATAACATCCTAGGGGTAGGGCAGGCTCTGTAATCTGGACTCAGTCTCAGTCATCACTCTGCAAAAGTGCCTGTATGTCTCCTGTCTTGCCTATCTTCTGTCTGTCACTGGTCTGTCATTCAGCATTTATTAATGCCTGCTGTGTACAGAAAGGGCAGTTATAAAGGAAATCTCTGACAGTTTTGCTTCCAAAAACATGATCAGATACCAGGGACAGGGACATCTGAGTGACGGTCATGACAACAGGCCTTTTAGAAACTCTCTGAGATTAGAAAACGTGTCTAAGCGTATTCATCCAGTGTTCTTATTCTAGAATATGTCATTCCACGGGCAGGAGGGAGAGGGGGGATGGATTTGGGGATTCCCTTTAATCGGGTCGACTGCTGGGGCCAGAAGAAAGTCCAGTAAAGTTATCACCCCCCCCCTCCATCACCTATTTGCCAAGAGTGCAAATTTCAACCAACGCACTAAAGAGAAACCATAGACAAGGAGACATGCCTGATGCAAAGGTGGGACGGCCTTACAGTGGCCAATTACTTTCACACTTAATCCAGCAGAAAGGCTGGATTTGCGCACCACTCGATTCCTTGCGTGTAACCCCGTCATCCTGACGGTGCTGCACACGGACCCCACTTTGCCCTCAGAGTGACCGCCCTGCCCCACGAGAAGCTGATAAGCCCTGCGGGGACGCAAAGAGGTTTCATTGGTTTTTCTGCACAGTCCTGTTGCTTATAGAACCAGAATGTCCAGCTCTCAAAGACCGGACAGGAGCATCGATACATTATTATGCTCCTTTAAACATAAACCGTGAGCCTTTGGGAAGGATGTAAGTGAGGCAAGGTCTGACGAAGCTGTTGATCCAGCCGTTGTCCCTTTTTCCAGAGTATTCTGACCCTTGGCACCTGTGACTATTGCTTGGCCTTGCGTACACGGTCCATAGCTTAGCATCGGTACAGATCGATAAGTAAGCGCAATTAAAAAATAAAGCCATGGAAATGAAAAGGCAGCAATGTCATCAATAAAATTCAAGGAGCATTTTCCTTTCTTTTTTTTTTTTTTGACAAGAAAAGCACATTGTAGAAATAAAGATTCTGTACAATATTCTAATATTGTATGTACATAAAATTATATTACTTATAACTAAATCAAAAAGTCTTATTTGTAGAGTATGGCTGGCAACATCAAAGAAAGACCCAGAACATTTAGCTTTTGAAGCAGAGCAGGCAGAAGAGAAGCCTAGTAAACACACCTTGATGCCTGGACACGAGATCCCGCTACTAAGTTATGTGACCAGCGTTCTCCAGTTCGGTGCTTTGTTCGAGTTTCACATTCGAGCAGGGAATTCTGCAGCAGGCCACGTGAACAAGAAGACGTGTTCAAATGACATTGGAAAAGCGGCGTCAAATCCGCATATTGGCGACGGAATGGGTGGGTGAATCCAGCTTGCATTCAAAGTTAGTTCCTTAGCTCATCTTCCGTTCATTCGTTATGCATGGCTCCGGTGATTTAAGATCAGAATGAGTCCCAGCAGACAAGCCAGTGGGTCCCTCGGGCCATTCGCAGGGTGCCTTCCTTCCAACCTTCTTCCCTCGCAGGCCCTTCTTGTGAGCGCCAAGAGCGCCACCCCCAAGCCAGGTGGAGCCCCCGCCTTGCTCACAAAGGGCAAAGTGTGAGACCCCGATTCTTCACTTGTCTGTCTGTCAGGGAGCCCCAGACTGGAAGACTGCAGGTGCTGGTGGTCAGGATTTCAGCTTGCAACAAAACCTGAAGTCAGGAGTTCCCGGACTCCCCTGGAACCACAGTCCCCGTGGTATCCACTGCAAACGCAGGCGCTGGTCCCCCTCCTCAAGACCCAGCTTCCATTTGTAAAAGGAATAGGCTCCAAGAACCCACTTTTTTTTTTCCCCCCCAACGTTTATTTATTTTTGGGACAGAGAGAGACAGAGCATGAACGGGGGAGGGGCAGAGAGAGAGGGAGACACAGAATCGGCAACAGGCTCCAGGCTCTGAGCCATCAGCCCAGAGCCCGATGCGGGGCTCGAACTCACGGACCGCAAGATCGTGACCTGGCTGAAGTCGGACGCTTAACCGACTGCGCCACCCAGGCGCCCCTCCAGGAACCCACTTTTAAGAAGCGGCCAGGCACGAGGGCGATCCACAGGTCAATCTGCTTTGAAAAAGACCTGACTGAATTCATCAAGGACAGATCTAGGAATTCCTTGTAGATACACTTAAAAAAAAACCTGAAGATTCCAGGGAAACGTTTCATAATGCAGATTCTCTACCCATGTATCACGAGTGTATTCCTCCTGAAATGTGGGACTACGTGGCTGAAACGCTCTGGGAGATGACGGCGAGGAGGGAGTTAGTTTAAAACATGTACGCTTGTCGAGGTGTGGAGCCGTTCCAGATCCTGGGCTTGCTGATGTGAACAACGCAGACTGCAGGCTCCTTTCCTGACACCTGAAGTCTACTAAGGTTAACTCGAATCACTTATGAACCCAGGAGTCAGGATCTGGTATCCGGGGAACGATGTCGCAGCATATGATTCGGCAGAAGTCAGCAGTGCCTTAATGTCCATTTCCCTCAAAGCAAGTCTTCACCTGCTGAAAAGTTAAGGTGTCTGTCCTCCCACTCACTCAAATCCTAGCCGATTAGCTGGCTATCGTTACTCCTCACTGAACCTATTCAGAATTCAAATTACGAGAACCTAAAATAGTGCCCCGCGTGGGCAGTCTTCTCCTACCAGCTAAAAATGCTCCAAGCTCCTGCTGAATCACCACATTCAATCACATGGTGATGACAAGAAATTAACTGCAGATGGGTGGTATTTTATATTGACTGCCATCCCCCAAGAAACGTACAAAGAAACGTCTCAAATAGATGAAGAATCTCCTCCTGACGCAGAGATCTCACATCCAACCTAGAAAGACAGCGACAAGGCATCCTGAGTCCTGCTTACCGGAGATGCGTTCAAAGCAAGCTGAGTCGCAGCTGCAGAAGTGGACCGATTCCCTTGACGGGTGTGGGTTTCACCACTTTGTACCCATAAAAACGAGCTGCTCTCCCAGGATCCTCGGATTTCTTATTCCCAAACCTCAGTCTCGATTTCCGACAGTTGTTCTGACTCCAGTGTGCCCTCGAAAACCCCTGATTATTTCCAGCCCTGGTGGTTCCCATCTTCCCTGCTGAAATCCAGGTGGGCGATGCTGAGGGTCGAGGACAGGGAAAGAACAGTCAGGGTTGAGGTCAGCAGATGCAGGTGAGCCGGGTCCAAGGGCGGGGCAGGCGGCGGGAGGGCCCGTTAGTAATTTAAGAAGTCAATCCCAACCTTGACACTCTTCGAGGTGGCTATATCGATGGCTGTGGCCTTGATCTCTGTGTCCCCGAACTGCATGAGGGTCTGGATCTCCCTCCGGGGGGGGCACGGCTGTGCCGCTGGTCCCTGTGAGATCCAGGCGGAGGGTACCGCACTTCTTTACCCCCGGGTCGGTGATGAAGCTCACGTCGTCGTGCTCGGAGCTATAGATGTTGATGACGATGACCAGCTGGGAAGGCTTGGCCGGGGTGTAGCTACGCTTGACGAGCTCCCCCAGGGCCACCGACTGGTCGGCCGAGATGAACTTGTCGAAGACATCGGTGCACCAGCGAGTGCCGTCCTTCACCAGCAGCTTCTCGGGGGGGTGCTTGCCTTCCACGTAGCGGTTCAGCACGCCCACCCCGTAGGTGAGGGGCGACCGGCGCACCTTGATGACGGCGGGGTCCAGGCCGAAGAGGACGGCGCCCTTGAGGATGGTGAGGCCTACGTCCTGGGGGATGATGATGCGACACTTGTCCCCGAAGGCAGCCTGCACCGCCTGCTGCAGCAGGGGCGCCTCCGCAAAGCCTCCCACCAGGAAGAGGAACTTGACCGTGGACACTTCGGGCTTCTGAAACAGGTCCCCTGAAAGCAAAGAGGAAGGGACAGCACTCTATCACCAAAAGCCAGCTGCTGAGGGGTACTGGTGGCCTAAGAATGCGGCAAATAGACAAAACCATGTGGCCCCACTGGGCCCACTCAGACCTGTCTGAGCTGGCTGAACAGAATTTTTCTTGAGCTGGCCTTTATTTTATTTTTTTATTATTTTTTAAATTTTATTTTAAGAATTTTTTAATGTTTATTTTTGAGAGAGAGAGAGAGAGAGAGAGAGAGAGAGAGAGAGAGAGCGTGAGTGGGGGCGGGGCAGAGAGGGGACAGAGGATCTGAGGCAGGCTCTGAGCTGATAGCAGAGAGCCCAACGCGGGGCTCGAACCCACGAAACGTGAGATCACGACCCGAGCCGAAGTTGGATGTTTAACCAACTGGGCCACCCAGGTGTCCCTGTAGAGATGGTCTTCAGAAGGGGGTTTGCACACCTATATGCTCAGGGACAAAAACCAAAGCTATTGCTAAGTGGAAACATTTTAACAGCTAGGTGGTGATCGTTTCAAGGAATAATTTGTTAGGCATAAATAAATATTCCTGACATTCTCCAAACCTGTGGTCCTGCTAACTAAGTCAAGGCAGGCTGTTATAAAAAGTATTCTTTGGTTTTCAAAGAGGTTCTGATTGAGTCAGTGTGGGGAGGGAAGTGAATGGGGAGCCTGGATACTGAAAAAGGTCCCCGGGGAGTCTACTGTGTGTCCCTGAGGGAGGGCCCCTGAGGGCTAGATTCTGTTTGCTCCCTCCCAGGAGACCTTTCTTTGGTCCACGCAAGTGTGCCCCCTCCCCAGCAAAGATTTTGGTTCCCCACGCATCCTGATAAAGCAAAGACTGCGCATTCCCTAGGCCCTGTCACTCCAGGATAATACTGCTTGCTGCAGAGTTCCCGGCTCCCTGACTTTCGAAGCCAAACTCAAGGCCCAGGTGAAGACAGGCTCTGGGCTGCTGTGCGGTACCTGAGGGGAGGGATCTGGAGAGCCTCTGCCCAGCAACCTCCCGCATACATGCCCAGGCCCCGGCCTCTGGCTCCCAGCCCCTGACCCCCTGCCAGTCTGACCTCACAGGCTCTAGCTGGTCATGCCGGAAAAGTCAGTCCCCATTCAGCTCTGCCCCACTGAGTGGCCGAGCCCTGGCTCATACTTACGGAGATGCTCAATGATGCTGTCAATGGTTGGCTTGAAAAGGGCATTCATGGCATCCGGACTCATCCTCAGCATCCCCTGCGAGGACCACTTCACAAAATCCACGCTGTGGGGGTGTGGCACAGAGAGAAATGAGAAGTGAGAGTATGGAGGAGACCCAGGCTACTGTGCGCAGAGACGGCCCCTGACAGAACAGAACAGCTGTCACATTTAAGGGAACCGAAGGGTTTGAAAGTCCTTGGAAATACCTTCGACTGCCACAACCCAGACCCTTAGATGCTCAAAAGCTAAGACATAGCCTCTTGGTTTTCTCTTTGCTTTGTGTTGTGGCCAGCCTTCCCTTGGGGTAGTGGAAGCCGAAATCTAGTGCAAAAGACAGGGAAAGAAGGGAAGGGGTCTGTCTCGTTTGAATGACCACATTTTATAGTCCAGCGATAGTCGGATTCAAGTCCATTGAAGGCTCATATGATGTGTCCATGGTGCTGCTGCATCTGGCCACAGACCTGTGTGCTCAAGTGCATTTCCTTGAGCCCTGCAGGCACCTGTCCCCTGACAGTGAGAAGCCCCGTCCTACCAGGATGCCCCTTTCCCTGTCAAAGGTGCAGCACATCCAGAGCAGAAAGAACACCAGACAAGGAGCCGGGACTGCTGGGCTCCGGGACGGCCTCCACCACTCAGAGGCTGCGGGACTTTGGGACAAGCTGGCCTGCATTTTGTCTGAGCCCCAGTCTCGTGTCTGGAAATCAAGGATAACACAACCCGTCTTACCTTTCTCACAGCGGTTGTCAGGATCAAGTTCAATACCACAGCTGTGAAAACACTTTGGAAATTTTCTGGCACTAAAGGAATGCCAGGGACTGCATGTGCCCCACCCATCCTCAAGTTCAAAGAAGCCAAGCAAATGGCATCTCTGTCCCTGAAGCAAAGCACACACCAGCCGCTTCCTAGCCTCACATTCTAGGTGCTGCCAGGTCTCCCTGACCAGGCATCTTTCTGTGGCCTCGGCCACAGGACAATGTGGTGTGGCATGGAATGACTCCGTGGCTGGCTGTGGCCAGTCTCCCCAGGAGAGCTGACAGGCCGCAGAACTGTGGAGAAGGACTTGGGGTTAGACTCGGAACAGGTGCCTGTGGGGAGGGGGCCAGTGGACAGAGAGAACATGAGCCTAGTCAGAGTCTGGCTAGGGACCTGCTTCAAGGTCAAGAAGACCTACAATCCTATCCACTTCATTTCCCACTAAATGGAACCTGGGCTTCTTAGAGAAATGGCCGATTGCAGATCTGGGATGGGGAATATACAAGATGAGCCAGAAGTCAGATCAAAATGTCACATCAACGGGACTCAGGAGCCAACTTAAAGAGGCTCCTACTGGCCAAGATGGGACATTTTGACCATCACTAAGGATATAACTGCCATGGTTTAAAATACGTCAAACATGCCTAAATCCACGAAGCCTTAATAATACCCCCTTCTGCCCCCACAAAAGAAAAAAATGCATTTGTCACTTAGGAGAATGCTAGGAAATCAACAATATTTAACAAAAAACTCATAAACGAAAAGAAAGAACCAAAAATTTGTCCTGTCTTTCCTAGGTGAAATGTATTTCAGTGCAATCAAACCATTGAGAAGAGTTTCTCTCTCCAGAAATAGGCTAGCTGACAAATGAAGACAGAGTGAGAGACTAAGGGGCTATCCCTTAACATAACGGACCTAGGCAACTCCCCTCCGTGGCTGCTGACATCACAAAAGAAGCAACAAGCAAATAGCATGTGTTCCCTGACTTGATGTGAGAGGAGGACACACTACCACCCATGAGGCAGGTTTGCCAAAAACTCAAACTTGAACCTGACCAGATCTCTAGCTCCGTCTGCCAATTTGTCAAAAATACCAGGGGACCAAACACGTTACGTGAGCGTACGATAAACAAAAAACCCGGACTGCGGGAAACTCCATGGGACGATCAGCTTTGTCATCTAATAATAAACTGTAAAGAAAACGCAGGAGAGGGAACCCGTATAGTAAGCGGGACTTAGGGGCCTATCAGATAACGGCTATGGAGAGCCATCTTTTGGATATCAGTGCAAACTGAAAAACATATATAAGGCAGTTGGAAAAATTGTAATGTTAGCTGGGAATTTGAGGATATTGAAGAACTCGTGTCAAGCGTGATCGTGATAACAGCATTATGGTAATGATTTTAAATTTATCTTAGCGATACCTACTGACATATTCATGGATGAGATGATGATCAGATTTGCTTTAAAATACTTGGGAGAGTGTGCACGAGGATTTGGACTGGCCAGGAGGTGACAGCTGTTGAAGTTGTGTCATGAGGTTCATTTTGCACAGTGAATGTTTGAAATCTTCTGCTATAAAAAGATTTTTAGAAGCCTGTGATTTTTGTCTATCAATTTGTCATTCAGCTTTCACACAGCTTCCAAATGTCCATTTTGCAATAAGCTGAGCTACGAACGCTTGCCTGTAGCCAAGAGACTCCGAGCCCCGTGGGATTTTGCTCAACAGATATTTACTGAGCACCTCTACGTTGTACCAGGTTCTGTTGTGATGCTGGGGATACGGCAGAGGCCAAAAACACAAAATTCCCTGCTTTCACAAAGCTTATGGTTATTGGCACATAATAAAAGCTAACACAGAAACAGGAGTTTTCAGGTCCCAGGCATTGTGCTAAGTGTCTAACTTTTGAACTCACTTTATCCTCACAACAACCCTTTGAGGTAAGTGGAATGATCGCTTCCATTTTCCAGACGAAAGACTGAGGAACAGAGAAGGTGAGTCACTTGGCCAAGGTCACACAGCTTGTGTGTAGTATTGGAACTCAGAATCCACACCCCCTTCCTCCCTCCCCTCGGTAGGATCCACCCCCTAGAATGGCCTAAGCCAAAGGTGAATCCCACTCACTTGCTCTTCCTCAAGGCGTGCTCCACGCTGTGGCCACGGAACTTCTTGTAGTAGTCGATGAAGGAGAAGGGCAGGGTGATGTTCAGTGGGTTAGTTCGGTCTGGGGCAGCCGCCCTCTTACGAGACTCAAATGCAATCATTAAGTCAACCCAGGCCGCGGGACGCTTGATTTTGAATTGTTCGATAAAATCCTCTCCAAATATTTTACACAGAAGTTTTTCAAATTCATAATCTACTCCTAAGGATCCGTAGGGTCCACCTGAGTCAAGCACAAAATGAGAGCCTGCCGTGTGAAAACTGAATTCAGACTCTGAGAGACATCCTACCCTGCGTTCTTCTCTGAAACACAAAGTCGCACGAACTTGGGCCCAGTGAGCAAACAGACAGCAGCTACGGTTTTTACTTAAGCTTTAAAACCCTCCAGTTCTTCTCATTCCAGGTGCAGAGACTTTCCCCTACAGAATCACTCATCAACAAACTTCTTAAAATCAATTACATTTTAAATAAAATTGATACACATAAGTAACTAGGAGCATCGCGGTATTCCTACCCAAGAAATCCAGGGACAGGGTCTGGAAAATCAGCAGGCCCACTGAGGAGACTCTGTGATCTATTACTTATTCATCATCCCACCCCCATCAAGGGAGAGAGCCTGTTGCTTGCTTTGGCAACTTTGATCCAAGACCAGGTGTCCCGAGACCTCCCTAGAAAGCTTAACCGTGGCACTAAAACACAGGTGACAAATCAGATGACAATCATATCCTTCCAGAACTTCCAGAAAGAAACTCCCTTGGCCAGGATCTAAAACAGGCTCGTTGTATGCCAAAACCCAAGTTACGGTGGTTTGTGTCTTAAAACTTTTTTTTTTTTTAATGTGTATTTACTTTTGAGACAGAGACAGAGCATGAGTGGGGGACGGGCAGAGAGAGAGGGAGACACAGAATCGGAAGCAGGCTCCAGGCTCTGAGCGGTCAGCACAGAGCCTGACGCGGGGCTCAAACCCAGAGACCGTGAGATCATGACCTGGGCCGAAGTCGGCCGCTCAACCGACTGAGCCCCCCAGGCGCCCCTACGGTGGTTTGTGTTTTGAAGAGCATTTAACTGCATCTTGCTCTCCGGCCCCACACAAGCATCTGGGTATCCGTACCCCTCGGGGCCTAGAATCCCACGTGCAGACAGCAGTGAGAGAAGGAAATAGCAAGAGAAATCGGACAGGAGAGAAACAGCTCAGGAAGGAGAAAATCGGTCATGCAGGGGCTCACCTGTTGCTTTATACAGTTCTTTAAGGTGTCCCTCCGGTAGCCGTATCTGATGGACAGTCAGGTCGACGGTGCCACCGCCACTGTCCACAACCACGTACTTGTCACCTGGTTAAAAACATCCACCCTTTACATCGGCCGCTGGTCGGCCCCATCCTGAAACAAGCTGGGGGGTGATGACTCGGTACACCCAGCTAAACTCCCGGCAACGCTTCTCATTAATACAGCGGTGTCGCTGATGAGCCGCTCGGCAAGTTATTCCCGACGGAAGAGACCGGGGTAGTGTCTGCCCAGGAGTGCTCATCGCCGGTGAGCATGGCGATAAAGAACCCAGACGAGTGAATCTTTAAAGCTGCTGCAGACCTGGCAGGCACGAGTGGACAATGTCCTGCCATCGCATGACCTGCTGTTTAACCCAAGACTTACTCTGGAACTGGGGAGCTCCAGTTCCTGCTTTTCTTCGGAAGAGTCTGTATGGTTTTGTAACATGCAAACTTATAGGCCCCAAAAAGTTCTCCTTGGCGCAGTGGTCTTTAAAACCAACCGATTTTGAACATTTTCCAGAAATGCAAAAGGAGCGAACAGGAATGCATTTTTGCCAGCAGCACAAAACGCATCCAGCAAGGGGCAAAGGACGTTCAAGGACGCTACCTTCCTCCAGCTCGGACCAGATCTCTCCTATGACATTCTCCACCAAAAAGGTCCGACTCTGCCGATTACGCCGTATGTGCTCCTTAGCTAGTGGCCGACAGAAAGAAAAGGACGGGTGAGAAAGCATGAAAAGGCTGGCAGTCGTCTGCAGTCAGCGGAGGCAACAGCGTGAGGTTTAGGGAGGGAACGTGTAGCGATACTTGACCAAAATGATTACATAAACACAACACTGGGAACCTCAGAGCCAGACCATTTTCACCAGCGCCTGTCTATTCACTGCATGGCAGCTGGGCCTGTACCCTGCTGGAAGGCTCACCCTGGAGAAGCCCTTCCCCCCCCAGTGACACTTTTTGGGGTAAAGGGTTAATACATCAACCAAATTCCTGGCTTTGCTGTCCCAGGGAGGGACTTGTCTGCCAAGAAGCTTGCAGTGCACTTGGTTAAATAACTGCACCTCAAGGAACTCTGTCTGCTGCAAGGAATGTCGGGTATGTTTTCCTAATCTGGATGCTGGATAAACTGCATGGAAGCCATTTCCCCGACCTGGGTGAAGCCAATGTGCTCTTCCGCCACCAGGTGGCGCTTCAGCCACAGGTGGCCCATCCAAACCTAGCAAAGCCCTGGCCACCTTTTTCCTAACACTGGGGAACAACATGGCTGTGGCCCCGGGGCGCTGAGGGGCTGTGACGCCTTGGGTGGGGTCACTGCATCCCTCATAGGCCCCCCCGACAGCTCTGTGAGGCAGACAAGGCACAAATCATCATCCTTCTGTTCAGAGGAAGAAACCAGGTCAAACAAGGTTAAGGGACTTGCAGTTCCCACGACTCTGTCTTGCAGCTCAAAATCAACCCTTGGGCCATGGACCCTCATGCCTTTGGGATTTAACGATTTACACTGAAATCTGGAAAAGCAGAATATGAATATTAGGAGATGGGAAAGGTGCCGCGAGAGGGTAGCTGGGAACCAGCAGGGCACAGCCGAGGTGGGAAGTGGGGCAAATCATTTAACCCCTCTGGGCCTCACCTTCCCCATCCATAAAATGGGGATAATAACACTTGGCCTCAGTTCCTCAGCAGCAGAGCAGGGACTGGTTCTCCGATTTTTCCTCAGCACCCAATGTGACACCCAGCACACAGTAGGTGATAAGGAAGGCAAAGCACCAAGTGTGAGACCTGCTACCCAAGAAATGGCCACTACAGTGAACAACTTAGAGCAACCCCCAACTTCACAGATAAAGTCTCTGTCCACTGCTCTGCTGCCCCATCCCACAACCTCGCCCCCCACCAATTTTTCCCGTCCCTAAACTGGTGCTGCTGACTTGGAAGTGCCTTATAAATCCGTCTGTTGTTAGTTATCCAATTAAGGACCCTTGACCCTCTAGCCTCTTCTAGCAAGGAGCACTGTGTTTGCAAAACAATGTCTTCCCTGGGGATTAGAATGGCAAGTGCCTGTCAGCTCTGAATTCCTTGGGCCTTGGAGTACAGTGGTGAGGCCCTCGGATCTAAGAGTCCCTGCAGACCTGGGAGGGATCCCCAAACTCCTGTTCCCAGCACTGGCTCCCCATGAACTTCTATCGCGGACCTTGTTGGGGGCATTTGGTTTGCTAAAACAATCTAGACGGCTAACAAATGGCAGTCCTAAAAAATGACCGAGCAAGGAGCACCTGGGTGGCTCAGTCGGTTAAGCGTCCGATTTCGGCTCAGGTCATGATCTCACGGTTTGTGAGTTCAAGCCCTGCGTCACGCTCTGTGCGGACAGCTCAGAGCCTGGAGACTGTTTCAGATTCTGTGCCTCCCTCTCTCTCTGCTCCTCCCCTGCTCACATTCTGTTTCTCTCTCTCTCTCAAAAATAAACAGTAAAAAAAAAAAAAAAAAAAAAGACCAAGCAAGACTAATAAAACATATTCTGAGCTCTCAAAAAAATTATCACACTTTGGGGCAAAGTAAGCCCAACATTAAGAAAAATGTGTCTTTTACTGATCTCATGAAATCCTTTTGGTGCAAAATAATGCTAACAGCAACCCTGCGGTGCTGGGGGCACAGTGGTATCCCCATTCCCGTCAGTAGTGTCCATGGGGCGCCCATCACGAAGGAGCATCTGAGGGCAGAGAACAGCCCAGAAGGGCTCAGGGCCTTAATGCCATCCAGGGTACTCCTGATTAAGTGCTCTGCCAGGCCTCCCCAGGCAGCACCCCTTCCTTCTGGGAGACAGACCAACTGTAAAGCAAGGCTGAGACAGAACCCCTGTGTCACTGCCCCTCTGAGGGGTGGTGGCCAACAATTTGAGGATTTCAAAAACCAAAAAGACCCTCTGAGCACAAGACAAGAGCAAATCCCACAAAGCACAGGACACAGACACAGTGTGGGGTGGACAGGCCATGTTAAAGGAAAGGGAACCAAAACCTGAGCCCTCGGGGAAGGCAAGCATTCAAAACCAGTTTCCCCTTCCATGCGAATGTTACACTTCAGAAGCATTAGGAGCCGCACTACAACTAGCTAATTCTGACATGAATTTTTGTTTATGAACTGGCAGGAAGTAGCATGTAAGATATGAAGCCCAGTCAGTCATGCGTCTCTTTTCCAATTACAATGATGAAGACGAAAATTTAATTAAATAGGCTGTGCTGAGTATGTAACATGTTAACACATTTGACTTAGTTAGCAGTAAGGCCAGCCGCGGCATGCCTCGGTGGAGGCTGAGCATTGCCCAGAAAAAGCAAATCGAGCCCTCGGAGTCAAAGGAGAGCCTGCTTGCTTCTGTTCCGGGTGAATCAGGTCTTGAGGTGTTAGCACTTAGCCCCGGCAGCCTGAGACAGCAGCCTGGCCATTGTCTCGTGGCTGAGGTTCACAGACTCCTCCATCTTGGGTTGAAAATGCAGAGTGGTGGCCTCTGGGGCAGAGTGGCCCCATGAAGAGGAAGAGGAGAGTTCTGGAGGAGAGGACCCAGGGCCTGGGCAGGGATGCACACCTGCAAAGGCTGAGCCAGGGCCCCAGTGCCTTGGGCAGTACAGAGACAGGCTTTGGGTGTGGGGAGCAAGGAAAACTTGGAACCAGGCTGTAGGGGGACAATGGGCCACAGTTCTAGCTAACGTTCTCCCTCTCCTCCTCCCTTCCAGGGCCTTCCAGGATGGGGTGGGCATGGGTGATGGGTGGGTTTCTGCCCTCGAGGCCCCGACCTGGAAACGGCACTCACAGCGCTCTGATTAGTGCCTAAACTCGCTCACGTCGGTGGCTCTGACCCTGACCTAGGATGTCTGAAAAGTCTGTGGCCCTGGACAGACTCACAGAGCCCTGGATACCAGGGAAGACGGTTCTTAGGACCAAGAATGTGACCAACTGGCACACAAGTAACTACTAAAGAGAAAAAGTTCCTTAATACCCATCCTGGATCTCCCTAGGCGGTACTCCTTCCCACAGCTATGTGAGCACCAGTGGGGTCAGGAAGCCTCCGCCCCTTTCATCTGTATTTTAAACTCTCGCCAGGTTCACGGTTAAGACACATAATGAGCTCATCACACACGAAGCGGCCCCAGGGAGTGAGTCAGCAATAAATCAACAGCCTTAATGGGGGAATTAATAACAGGCCAAGTGGGATTAGATTAAGAATCAGTTAATAAACAAGAAAAATTAAAAGCCTAGTAAAATGTAAAACCAGGAGCTGCTCTGGGGCCATCTCTCCGGTTCTTGGAGAGAAGCACCCTTCCCACACCTGAGGCACACGTGTGGGAGGTGATGAACCCGGGTGACCACTGCGGAGTTTACAAGGGGCCCTGGAGGGGTCCCGGAGGGGGCGCTGAGAACAGACGTGCTCACAGCCGACCCCTCTGGGAACATCTCGGTTCTTCATTACCGCGCTAAATGCCTTAAATAATCAGGGCCCAAAACATGCAGGGTTGGGATGGGAGAGAGCGGGGAGGGGAGAGAGAGAGAGCAGGAGGTACCCTGTGCAAACCCGGCTCCCACTGTGTCACTGGAGCTGTACCCGTTGACCGCGGCCTTGCTGCTCAGCTCGATCATCTGGTGCAGCCGCAGCTTCCGGCAGTAGATGGAGGCCGCCTCGGGCTCCAAGGCAATGATGAGCTGCTCCGAGTTGTCCGGGGAGGCCAGGCCTGCCTGGAAGACAGAGGCAGAGGCTGGGACCCAGGCTCTCCAGGCAGTATCACTCTGAGGACGCTCACCTTGCACCTACACCCCCAAGGAAGGGACAGCCATGCTCTGCTTGCTTAATTCCCTCCATAGATCTCTGCAGCGCTATCGATCAGGGGTGACTGGGTGCTGGGCCCCAAGCCAGGCACCCAAACACTGCGGAGTGGACAAAGAAAACGTAGGAGTGCTTCTGGGAAAGGCAGGGCCCTCCGGGTCATGGGGCCTCTTACATTTGGGACTTGCTTGGCCCAGAACTGAGATGCATGAAGGGGGAAAGGCCCCAAAGCTCTATAAACCACCAGAAGATGGAAGGCAGGTAGTCTGTTTCTGGGTACAATGGGCCTGGTGGTCTAAGAGCAAACCCCGATATTTGGTGGCCTAGGAAACAATGGACCATGGCTGGGCCTCAGCCATGGACGCATTTGATTTGGCTGTATGGGAATCAGACATGACTTCAGCACGCTAGGACTCCAGGGCTCTGGGAGAAAGCCCTCCTGAAATCCCACGTAGTCTCACGTTTTCTAGAATATGGGTCAAAAGGCAGCTGGCAGTTATTTTACTCAAAGCCTTTACCCCTTTAATAGCTGAAATGCTTTTGCTCTGTGACATCTGGCTTGTTCCAGTCACAGACCCTTACAAGAGCCAGCCAGGAGGCTCCAGGAGCACTCTTCTGAGGCCACTCAGAGAAATGAGCCTGGCGTGGCCTGTGACACGTTCCTGCCCACCTCCTGTGGCTTTGAACTGGAGCGAGAGGCCTCGCTTGTTGGAGCTGTTCAGGCCCAAGGGGTCCTGGTTACCAGCAAGACGGACCAGAGAAGCGCTCTTCGGCCGTTACCACTGTTTGCTCTCTGTGTTGCTGTTCCCTAGGGAACCTCGGGATGCTGCCCTTGTGCCCTAGCCACTTTGGAGAAGACCCCAGGTCTACACCAGACCATAAGGTTTAGTGACTCAACCTGTAGATCAGGGATGGAAGGTCTAATGCCACATATGCATAGTGACCTCTCACCAGGAGGAGCCGGCCTAGACTCACAGAGGGAAGGGGCTTAGGAGGTTCAATTATTGTGCAAGGAGATGGGGGGCGGGGTCAGGTTAGAATATCAGAAATGCTAAAAGGGCCGTCTTGGCCTTTTGTCCAATGTATTCACTTTATTTTTTTTTAACTTTTTTTTTTAACGTTTATTTATTTTTGAGAGAGAGAAGGAGAAACAGTGTGAGCAAGGAAGGGGCAGAGAGAGAGGGAGACACAGAATCCGAAGCAGTCTCCAGGCTCCGAGCTGTCGGCACAGAGCCCTACACGAGGCTCAAACTCACGAACCACACATGAAATCATGACCTGAGCTGAAGTCGGAGGCTTAACCAACTGAGCCACCCAGGCGCCCCTAACGTCTTCACTTTATGCAGAAAGAAACCAAGGCTCAGAGAAGTGGAATGATCGACTGTCTTGGGTTTCCCGGGACATGAAACCTGCCGGGTGGTCTTAGGCTCAAATGCGGCCGAGCAGGCCTAGGCCCACTCTTGGGCCTTGCAGACCGGCTCCTTTAATTCGTTCTTGGCTCTCCTGCTCTCGGTAACTCCAGGTACCGGTGTGGGACGCAGGCCTTTGGCCTTGAACAAAACTTCCCAGGTGTCTCTACTGCTCCTCCTCCAACTGGTTTAAAGGCACAATCTCTTGACCCATTTACTCCGGAACAGCACTACGTGGCATGTTACCTCTACTCACGTGCAGTCGATTCTCCATAATAACCATACCCCAAATGAGCCAAGTAATTGTGCCCTAATGAGACACCATTGGCAGGCAGGTGACTTAAATCTCCCCCCTCCCGATAGCAAATGCCTCACGAGTGGTAGAACACCTTCTGGCAGACCGACTCTACAAAACCTACACCATCCACAGAAAAACTGCCTCCTTACTGCCCTGTGCCCTCGGCTGTGGCCAACCACTCTGGGGGCATCTGCGCCCATCAGTTTGGTCCCTTGGGTTGAAGAAGCCCAGTGTGCCCATCAGTCAACAGGCCACTGACCCGGGTGCATCACAAGGTTTCCCACTGCTCCCTACTCAAGGGACTAGAAGTCCCACCCCCCAGCCTCACTTTCCCTCAGGGTCACATTAGGCACCCTTAACACCAAGACAGCTGAAGGCTGCAGTGCCCAGTGACAGAGGACAAGGGCTACACACCTACGTGTCACCAGGAAAGTTGCAACCTCCGCACCTCAATCCCCAGGGTCCCAGAAGAAATCCAAAATAAAACCAAGAGGAGCCCCCTTCGAAAGGACCGCTCTCGAAGACTGACTTCACCACCTGGCTGGGTTTGTAAAGTCAAGGGCCTCCTAGAACAGAAGCGGACAGGTCCAGCCTCCACAAAACGGGGTGAAGAAGGGAAAACTAACTACAAAGAAACAACTAGGCCTAAAGGTTTAAGGCACTCTTTCAAAGTTCAGAAGGGAAAACGACCTGGAAGAAGGGGCGGGGGGAGGGGAGCACCAGCGCCCTGCCCAAGGGTGGCGGCAAGGAGGAAAGTCTCGCTAGGGCCATGTGTCCCACTGCGATGTCAAGCGGCCAGGCGGTCTCCATGGGGCCAAGAAGAGCTGCGGGAGCCTGGGCTTGGCAGTGGGGGGGGACAAGTGGGGAAAATAAGAAAAACGAGATGCCTTCATTCCTCTCCACACCTTCCCTGAAACTGTGAGCGGCCCCTGTGATTTACAGTGAAGTATCCATACAGAAAACCGAATCAAAAAGTCCAGGGGGGAGGGGTGCCTGGGTGACTCAGTTGGTTAAGCATCCGACTTCGGCTCGGGTCATGATCTCGCGGTCCGTGGGTTCGAGCCCCGCGTCGGGCTCTGTGCTGACAGCTCGGAGCCTGGAGCCCGCTTCGGATTCTGTGTCTCCCTCTCTCTCTCTCTTTCAAATATAAGTAAACGTTGAAGGGAAAAAAAAAAAAAAAAAAAAAAGTCATCCAGGGGAACAAAGAGCCTGGAGTCTAGTCACACGACTTGAGGTGCCCGAGTGTAGCCGGTGTGTGACTTACACAATCCAGGTTCCCCCTGGGATGATGCTCCCACATCCTGAACACACGGAAGACACACAGACTGCCCCACACTTCCCAGAACCGCACAGCTGCACCCCTCAGGGGAGGCCTTTCATCTGTCCCTCCCCAGCTGGGCTGGCCTTGGCTCTACAGCAAAAGCTTTGACCCATTTCCACAGAAGGTTCCCCACGGCACCCAGGAGAGGACACAGGTGGGAAGCAGAAGTGCAGAGGACCCCAAAGCAGAGCGAGAGGAAAAGGTAATATTGGCAAGAGGCCCAGGACAAGTAACCACACTCCTGTGCTCAAGCTCAGTGCCCATCCTGCTCCCCAGAGAGAGTGAGAGGCCGTGTCCCCACCAGCAACCCCCACGGGGGCCACAGTGGCGAGCTGCAGGGTTGAGGCAACAGGAGGCGGCTGGCTCTGCCAGATGCCATCTCCCCAGGAGGGGTCCCCGAGCGGCCTGTGGACTCCAAGAAAAAGAAGAGATACAAAAGGATCTTCCAGATTCTGAAAAACCTGGATGTCTTTATCTCCCGGCAGGACGCCTGGAGGGTAGGTTGCAGTTTCTGGGGTTTATATAAACCCCTGCAGTCATTCTCAGCAGCAGCCCTCAACCTGGCACCTGTCAGGAGACCTGGGCTCAGGCCCAGGTCAACCAGAGCAGGGGAAACGCTCGCTGCCTTTGCTACTTCTGCCTCTGGAGCTGGTCCCTTGCAGCTGCTGTTCCAGCAGAACTCTCTCTCCACTGGGCCCCGGCTGGCCTAGCATCTAGCATATTCTGTCTCCAACTGCAGATCATGCAGAGATAGCGAGCCTCTCCTGCAAGATGCTACATTTTCTAAGGGCAGCAGCAAGGCCTTCTTGCCCCACCGCACACAGTAGGCGCTCAGGGGGTAGTTGCTGCTGAATGAATGAGTGTATGTCCCGCCAGCCAGGCTTCATTCTGTGATTTCCTGGCCCTTGTCTCCAGATAAGTGAATGGGAGCCTTCTGCTGATGTGACCCGGGATTCCAGAAACAGAAAGTGTCTGAGCCAAGACTGCACCCTCCCATTTAACTCCCGCACGAATCTGGGGCGGCAGGACCGCTGCTGTAGCCGTTCTTAGAGCACTGCTTCCTGGTCGTGAGCCCTACCTGGGAGGAACAGGTGTGTGAAAAAACCATGCACGAGGGGGCCCAGGACATGGGTGTTTGCACTGACTGCTCTTCCCTTCAGCCCCGCCGTGAGCCAGGACAACCCGCCAGGGACTGACCATGTGCACGGCCATGGAGGATGGCCAGACCAGGCGGGTGCCCTGCTGGGCTCACGTCAAGCTGCACGGGCTCCAGCCGCACCCCTTCCGGGTGTCATGGGCTGTCGCTGTTGGTTTTTTTCCCCGATGTGATTATTTTTCACTGCAGTTTGTTCAAGGAAAGGAAGCCAGCGCAAGCCGTAACTCCGTGTTAGGTGAGCTCATCGTACGTAAGGGACCGCCTTTTATTTGACAGGCTGCCGGAACCCACTAGCGTCATGCATGTTTCAGGCAAAATGCCTCTAGAAATCAGCTGGACTATTTCCTATGCGTGATGACTATCCCTCAAGACTCAGTGAACTCTCTCCTATTCTAGGTCTTTTCCGAAGGCCTCAGCAGAGGAATCAGCTGTTCCTCCTGTTACCATCTGTTCACAGAATGCTCTTAGAGAGTCTAAAGGTGTCCTGAGGCTGCGAATTATAAAAGATAGAGATTTAACCCACTTTTTCGACAAGCATTTGATACAAGAGGAGTTTTGGGCGTTTCACAGATAAAACGGTATCCATAGAGTGCTCTGCGGTCCCCCACCAACCCCAGCACTGAATCACAGACTTCTGAGCGGAGGCCCCAGAACCGTCCATCCACGATGCTGCGCAGAGCCTCATCACCTGCTCTGCATCCGGGCCTCTTACCCCTCCGCCCAGGCCAGTGGAGGGGTGAAGCACAGCCCCCACGGGACTGTGTCATGAACTTGGGCTCAGCATGAAGGAGGGACTCTGATTCCTGCATGCAAGCAGGGTAGATGTGACCAGTTGTCCAGCTGCCCTGACGGAGTACCATTCTGCCTCATCCCTCCAGCCCTCCACCTGCAGCCAGGCTGGTGGGCAGCACTTTGGCTGAAAGGTTGGGTGGGCATTCTCAGATCTCAGAAGCTGGGTGGCCAAGAACTGCGGTGTTTGCTCATGTTCTGTATTAGCGTTCTCCAGAGAAACAGAACCAGTAGGATCTTTGTAAGCATAGAAAGAGATTTTTCATGAAGAATTGGCTCACACAATTATGGAGACTGACAAGCCCCAAGGTCTACAGTCAGCAAGCTGGAGAACCATGGGAGCTGATGATATAGTTCCCTTGCCAGGACGCTGAAGACCCAGGAAGAGCTGATGTTTCAGTTTGAGTCCAAAGGCGGGGAAAAAAAAGCAAAAAACAAAAACAAAAAACAAAAAAAACAGGGTTCCAATCTGAAGGCAGGCAGGCAGGCAGGAGGGTTTCCTTCTTATTCTAGGGAGTTTTTGTTTTAGTCAGGTCTTCAACTGATTGGATGAGGCCCACCCATCCTACAAAGGGCAATCTACTTTATTTAGTCAGTCAATTTAAATGTTAATCTCATTCAAAAATACCCTCGCAACAACAGTCAGAATGATGTCTGACCAAACGTGGCAGTTTACATATCTGGTCAAGTTTACACATAAAATTAACTATCATAGGTACACATTTTTCTTGTTCTGTAAAATTAATGGAGGATAAGAAGAGAGAACTGGAGAGATGCCAATTTTGGCCACACTTCATTTCCATTTTGTCATGGGGACTCTTCCAGAAGACAGGCTAAAGACACCATAGACTAGTTGGCAAAGCAGTTGTGCCCCTTTAAACCCTTCGCCCCGCTTCCCAAAGTACAAAAGGCTTCACTGACCCACTCAGCTGTGAGCCACTTGAGAGCGGGGCCTTTATCCTGGTCATACAGGATATGACTCCAGTGTCGACCACGTCCCATCACGCAGAAGTCCTCCAGTATGGATTTAATGAATAAATGAATGAGTTAACAAAGAATGATTGAATGGCCTCTGCCGTCTTGAAATCCATTCAGTGACTTTAAACTGTAATTCTTTAAATTTTTCTTTTAATGTTTATTTTTTGAGAGAGAGAGTGAGAGAGCAAGAGAGACAGAGCACGGGCAGGGAAGGGGCAGAGAGAGAGGGAGACACAGAATCCGAAGCAGGCTCCAGGCTCCGAGCTGTCAGCACAGAGCCCGACGCGGGTCGAACTCATGGACTGTGAGATCATGACCTGAGCCGAAGTCGGACGCATACCTGACTGAGCCACCCAGGTGCCCCTAAACTGTCATTCTTTAATCAGAATTACACAGAGCCAAAGATTGAGCTGCACACACGCTGCACCAGACAGAAGTTAGCCAGCATCCAAAGGATAGGCCTGTCTACAGTGGGTCTCTGGGCTTCAGAAAGAAGATGCCCCCCGTCCATAAACCCGGTCACATTCACCCCTCTGAGGAGCTGCTGATCTATCATCTACCCTCTGAGGTGCCATTTTGATTCGGCCAAACCCTGGAGGGCACCGCACCCCCAAGTGCCTGGTTTCCTTCCCGCTGGGCACGCAAGGGGCTTCCCCGCCAGGCCTCACTGCCCAGAGAGGCAGGAGCCAGCCCAAGGCTCCAACAGCCCTGAGAAGTCTGCAGTCCTTGTACCTCTTTCTTTTTCAGGCTAAAAATAAGAACTGACCCTTTTCCGGGTCACATGTTTGTTGTTGAAGTTTTCCTGTGGGAAAACGAGAATCAAAGTCACGAATCCTGAGTGCCCTCCCTGTGAAAACTGAGAACATAGGGCTGTGCCTTTGTGCGACAGCTGTGTCCCCGCGTCCTGTCTCCGGACACGGCCTGACGGCTGACGCTGTGGAAAAGCTCCAGGGTGCCCAGGGTTTCTGTGGACAGCTAAACCGCATTTGGCTTCTTCCTTGTTAAAGAAGTTGCCTCTTTCTGCCACGTCCACCCTCTTCCTTCATCCCTATAAAAACAAATCTATTTTTGGAAGATACATAGGCTGGGCCAGATTCTCACGCTGAAGGGGAGGGCAGAGGGGAGAGCCTACAGCGAGGAGGGAAGAAGGAGAAGTGGGGAGACTGAGGAATGGGGACATCGCTCTCCTTATATCTCTGTCCGGCACCTGGAGTAAAGCTCCAAGTGTTGAGTACAATCTATGGCCCCAATGAAGGTGTCATGGTACCCACGACCATTCTGCTACATTCGGTGCTCAAGGTCGATCCAGTGGGCTACTTGGAAGGAAAGGTTCCTACTTATGGCCACAAACTCAACATCAGAGATCTATCCCCTGGGGAAGATGGCTGATCCCTGGGAGGTATTGGCCAGGCCGGGGAAGGGGCATCTATTCCCTTCGTGATTTTCCCCAGCCCAGCTCCAATTGAAGGTTCTGAAATGGACTCTCACTGCACAGAGTGGGCCCAGGCCCCAGGGTGGGCTTGCATTAACCCAGGGGATTAGGTACAGCTGGAGCCAGCTCTGACCTGTGGGTCAGCACAGCGGGTCAGCACGGCCAGCCACCCCTGGCATGAAGTCAGACCCTGGTGGCAGCCCCGTCATGGCACAGGTTGCCTGCAAACAGGTCCACGGCACCAGTGATGCCCCAGCGCCCAGGAGGGACAGGCTGGCCACTGACACTGGAATGCTCTGTCCACGGCGCCGTGGTGCTGACTGGCACTGTGCTCAGCCATGCCGCCCCGTCATCCACGTGCCTGCCACCACGCAGGTGTGGCGACCTCACCACCCCCTGGCCCCCTGTGTGTGCTCCTGTGTTGCTCCCAAGGTGAAATGTGCAGAACACAATCATGTTTGCCTTATTTCCCAGCCACGGACGTGCAGCTTTCAACCTCCACAGCAGCCCTGATGTGCCTGGTTCATGGCCATTTGCCTTGTCTTTATTCTTTTCTTCTTCAAACATTCTTGCTGCCCAAGCCTCTTCCTTGAGGTTCTCACTTCCATTTGCCCACAGAGAAATGTCTCGGCACCCCACTTTGAAATCCTAGCCCTGGGGAGTCTGCAGTACAGAAGGTATAAAACGAGAAAGAAAACCGAGCCCAGCCCAACCCCTGTGGATATGACCCCCGTTCCTCCCCCAGGAGAAAGGCGCTATGTCCCCTCGCCAGTGGGAGACCCCTCACTACCTCCCAGGGAGGCCTACGAGTGCTGGGGACACCTGAGTGGGGTGACAGTCACCACTGCGGGCATCCTGGGCTCCCACCGGCCCCAGCCCCACACTCACCTGATAGGCAGCTTGTCTCATGAACTGCTTGGCGGGCTGTTTCCAAATGGCGGGCACTGTGATGACCCATCTGACGTCAGAGTTCTCAAACTCTGATCCCGCTTGGTCACTCAGCTCCTAAAACCAAGGGAAATGCAGCAGGTCAAGTGGACACAGCTGGTCCTCCTACAGCTTCACCGAGAATTCCAAGCTTCCTGGCCATGAACTCTTGAGGTAACTATTGGGCCACCTCCTGAACTTTCCAGTGTCAGGACGCAAGGGTCTGTTTCCTGAATATTCCACAAGCAGGGAGCTCAGCTCCTTTCACTCACTGAACGTGACTGCAGGCAGCAGGTGGGGGAGATCAGAAGCCTTTGGCCACTTCTGAATCACGTGACAGGGAAAGAGACAGTCTCCCAGGCCTCAGTTTCTTTATCTGCACAATGGGGATAATAATCCCTAGCTTATACTAGTGTTGGAAGGGGTGATAGTTTTCTGAGAGCTCCATTTCCTGGGAACTTACTCTGTGGCAACCTTGTTAAGCACTTTGCATAACTCATCTCCATTAATCCAAGAATCCCATTAGGAAGGGATTATAACTCTGCCTTTTCTACAGATGGGAACCTTAGGCTTAGAGATGTCCAGAACCTTTTGATGACCACACAGCTAGGAAATGGCAGAACCAAAATCTGGACCCAGACCCAGGTATATCCTGACTCTTAAAGGCCAAGGTCTTGACTAAATTGTTACATGTAGTCTCGCGTCTAGAACAGAGCCTAGCCCAGTTGTCGAAGGAGTGGTCACTGTCCTCCACCTTATCACAAGGCCAGCACATCAGGGGAGTTCTCCTTGCAGGACAGGAAGGATATGAACATGACCTAAGCAAGAACCAGGCTGCCCTTAACTTCTGGTCAAGGTTAAACCACACCAGCAGAAACCACGTGGATAAATGGGATGGGCAGAAGCATCAGAGGTTTGCACCAAGTCCCTGCAGACAAAATACGTCTCTAGAATACATCTCAGACTCATATTCTCATCTGTAAAATGGGGACAATAAAACTAACGTGCAGTGTTTCTGGCAAGAACAAGTGAGAACACACGAGGAACATCTCGCCCGGAGAAGACCTCTGATAAAGCTAGTTCCTTCCTATCCCTTGGCTCCTGTTGCCACAGTCACCAGACAAATCTGAAATCAAACCTAAACACACACTACTGCCCTCCTACATCAGAGTCAGTTCTGGGGACGTGTTTCAGAAGAGTAATAGGCTGGCCATTTGTTTTTTCTGATGGGTGTCTCATTTCCTCTACTGTTTCAGTAGTTATCTGGGGACCAACCCACCCTCTCACCGAACTAACTTCCTGTTGGATGGTCAGTTCCTTTTTTTTTTTTTCCTTTTAAAAAAGTGTTTTCATTTTTAATTGTGACAAGAACACATAATATAAAATCTACCCTGTGAGCCTTTTGTAAGCATACAGGTCAGCAGTGTTAAGTAGGTTTAGTAAACTCTTTCTTAAAACATGTTTTTAGAAACATCTCTGCATTACGCTCGTGTGAAACAGCAGGGTTGTTTGTTTGTTGCATTGTGTTTTATTTCCTTGCAGGTCTGCCTTGGGCTTTAGAGGCACGTGAGTGATGATGGGTTAGGAAGGGTTCTAAGTATGCTGCCGATCACCATCCAGTCTGTTTTAGACTTTTCTGGGTTTTTTTGTTTGTTTGTTTTAAGGCTTCAGGCCCAGGAAAGAGTCCAATCCGCGAAGCCCGGTGTGGGGCTTGAACTCATGACCCTGAGATCAGGACCTGAGCCGAGCAAGAGTCAGACGCTTAACCGACTGAGTCACCCAGGCGCCCCTATTTTAAACTCTTCAAACAGGAAAAGGCTCAAAACATGAATGATGGGCTTTCCTGGCCGGAGGGAAGGTTGTTTAGACAAGCTGTTTGTTCACCAGTGGATGGAGTACAGCTTGCAAGCGAAAGGGCCCTGCCGTTAATTAAACTCCTCATTATGTCAGGACTTTCACTTGCTTTCCTCCATGAAAGATGAGCCTGCTTCATGCACGTGATTCCTCAGATATGCTGCTTTAGTAGATATTCTCCTGTGCTTATCCTGGGCCAGCAAGCAACAACCCCTCCTCTGACTCCATCTGTCCTTTAAATACCAGCCAGCCCTCTCGTGAAGGGCCCGGCCCTTATAAATCTCCTCAAAAAGCTGTTCTTCATGGAATTTCTTGACAGCATGTGCCCCGCTGGGAGAAGGTGCTAGCAGGTTCCAGCTGAGCTGACATATTGGAAACCACACACCCCCTCCTGCACCCCTGCTTGATCTCTGCCCCCTCCACCTCTTCCCTCCCCTTCTGAGACGGGGTGTTCACCCTTTTCCCTTTAACCGACTTGAAACACAATTCAATGTCAAGGACTTTCTCAAGTCCTAAATTTTCCCCGAGTCCCCTGGCTCCTCCTTGGAACCCGAGGGCCCCCGGAGTACTCGGCCTCCCTCTGCTCCTTCACTTTCTCGGGGTGTCCACATCCGCTACAGGCAGACAGTCCTTCACTTGGCAGTCTGGGCTCCCAGGCGCTGCGCCCATCCCCCTGGGATCTCAGCTCTTCAGGCTGACACAGGTCCACCTCTCTGGGCCCTCCTGGCCTGCTTGGCTGTCCCCAGGAATGATGGTGCTCTCCCCTTACTACCTCCTCCCTCTTACTCCTTCTTCTGTCCTCTCCCCTCTCCCCTTCTGGTGTAAGAATTATTTCCCAGGATCCACTTCTTCCCTCGCCGCCCCCCCGTCTTTCTTCTTGGTCTTCACGCTCCCTAAATGACCTGCCACTCTGTCTCAGAGTCTCAGAGCCTTCAGACACACCTGCTTTAGGATCGGAGTCAGCTGCCTCCACATGGCTTTCCTCCGCCCTACAGGCCCTGGGATGCAGTGGTCTCCCTCCTTCTAATGCTATGTCTGTGGCCATGACATTCCCCTATTAGAAATCCTTTGATGGCTCTCCATTACCCAAGAAGTTCCTTAGCTTGGCATTCGAGGCTCTGCACAGCCTCGACCCGAGCTCACTGTTCCCATTCTATTCTACAGCTGTGCCCTTCTCCCACTCAAAACTGCTTGCTTTCCACAGCTGTTGGCTGTGTTCTTCCCCTGTGCTGTTCTTGAAACACCCACCCTTCCAGCTGCTGCCAGTGAGAGGCCCCCAGTGCTCCTCGTCCAGGGAGTCTTTCCTGATGCTGCACTTTGGGCAGAATCTCTGCCTTCACCAAACACCCAGTTAGTTACCCCCTCACAGCACTAACCCATTGACTACATGCTCCTTCGCACTGTGTTTATTTTGACACTCCTTCGGATCTGGCACACAGGAAGGAAGGAAGGAAGGAAGGAAGGAAGGAAGGAAGGAAGGAAGG